>NC_137864.1:40357596-40401205 GCF_963924005.1 Protomyctophum bolini
GAATTCTCCTTTAAGTTACCGCCACCATCAGGACTGGGTGTCTATATACTATAGATAGCATCTCTGTAGACTTAAGGCCTATTCATAGTCTGGATTTGTGGTCAAATCTCTGGTGAGGTGACCACCGCTCCGGTGGTGAGCTGACCACCGCTCCGGTGGTGAGCTGACCACCGGAGCTGAAATAACGTTGAGCGGTGGTGAGTAAAAACAGAGAGAAGGGCTGGAGCGGTGGCGGTGGTTTGCTCTTCACTGCGGCTCGTGACATCATGTTGTAGTTCGGTGGTCACCTAACCACCGAAAATCCAGACTATGTATGAGCCTTTATAGCATTTGATACAGACTTATAGCATGTTATGTAGACAGCACTATAATTGCATTGTATGTAGTCATAGCACGTCATAGTACATATGTATAGCATAGTATAGTATAGTATATATGTATAGTTTATATGTATAGTTTCATTATATAGATATTCCACTGTTACTTTCTTAGCTTACGCATGTTTCATGATAAATGCTTTTTATGTGATGTATTCCCATGCTTTTTTGTTCTTGCTTAATGTAAATCGCTCTGGATTAAGAGCGTCTGCTAAATGCCTAAATTGTAAATTGTCTATATACTAGGACTGGGTGTCTATAAACTATATGTGTTGTTCTTTCAGAGAGGCGGTGGTAGCGTTGGACAGACAGACAGGCAGAGAGACAGACGAGTTCCTGCCTCAGAAGCGTTCCAGAGTGTACGGCATCACCGCCACGCCCACAACGTGTCATCAAGGTGAGGCCACACCCCTTAACCACTGTAAATGGCTCTGGATTAAGAGCAGATCTGCTATGCGTAACATGCCTATATCGTTGTTCTAATTGCCGTTCTCATCAGGATACAACTACTGCGCCAACAACGGAGGATGCTCTCACCTGTGTCTGCCTCGACCCGGAGGGTTCACCTGCCGCTGTCCGGACGCTCCCATTGGCCGCTGCGTGGACGCCAACCTGTGACATCATTCTGATGTGAGGGGCGGGGCCAGCGGGACCCTACTTCCTGTTTCCTAAACTCCCGGTCATCAAGGGCCCCTTTTCTATCCGACCAGGACCTCTAGTACCGACGATGGCCTTATCTACCTGCCGGGACCTCTAGTGCTGATGGTTTTATCTACCTATACCGGAACCTCTAGTACTGATCGTTTTATCTACCTACCGGGACCTCTAGTACTGTTGTATCTAACTACCATTACCTCTAGTACTGATGGTTTTATCTACCTACCAGGACCTCTAGTACTGTTTTATCTAACTACCAGGACATCTAGTACTGATGGTTTTATCTCCCTACCAGGACCTCTAGTACTGTTGTATCTACCTACCAGGACCTCTAGTACTGTTTTATCTAACTACCGGGACCTCTAGTATTGATGGTTTAATCTACCTACCGGGACCTCTAGTATTGATGGTTTAATCTACCTACCGGGACCTCTAGTATTGATCAGTACAACATAAAACCAGTAGTACTAGAGGTCCTGGTAGGTAGATAAAAAACCAGCCGTAATGAGGATCAGTGTTACATCGGTGGAGGAAGTCTGTCTAGTGTTGGTGGACCAGGAAAACCGCAAAGCTGCCACATGTTTTCTGTTGAGTGAGTATTCCATTTGCAGGTTTGTTAGGACTGGGGCGATGTGGTCCCTGGATTCGGGCACATACAAGTACTATAGGTTTGCACAGTACTACTATACTAACGTACGGTATATGTACAGTACTAAAGGATACAGTGTATCCTGTGCATATACAGTATTACTGTGCATTACATAAAACAGAGATATTCCAGAAAATAGAGCACTGATGTCTGACGTCAATATCAGTAAAGGGCGCTATAAATCCACGGGTTATTGTGCTTTTTATTTGCATTGTAATCCCCATAATGGGGATCTTAGATCGCCTCATATAAGAACTGTGTTTGAAAAATAAACAAATCATCCTGGCCGCTTCACTCATAGGGGGGGGGGAATCGAAGGGATGAGCGAGTGACGTCAGGACTCAATGGGTGCTTTTGATGAGATGAAGGGAGTGATGAATGCCCAAGTATAACTTGTTTATATGTTTTTGTTTTTAAACTCACTAAAGTTTATTTTTTATTGTGTTTTTAGTTCATATTATTTGTTTTTAACCACAAGACTCCCTATCTGACGGTAATAGCATTGTGAGTTTGTAGATGAACTGTTATCGGCAAAGAGATTTGGTTGAAGAACATATGGGACAAAAATATAGAGCCCTCAGATATGCCGCCGGGCAACTAAGAATAGAGGTTTTTATTAAGTGTGTTTGTTTTTAATAATTAACTTGTAATAAATAAACCCTTTTCCTCAGCAACTTGGGCATGGGTGACATCCACTGAAGACTCGCGTCTCTGCCCATACAGCAGACAGACCAGTTGCTCCAACTATTCCAATTAAGGATCTGTTCCATATTGAGTATATAGGCCTAGTAGTAACAGTGCTTCTAAAATAGTTTTAATTTCAAGGACCACCATTTGGTTCCATTTTGTACACTCTCAGAGTTGCACACCCGTAAGGGGTATCATCATGAATAAAAGTGCGCGATTATGAAATTATGACCGGTTATTTGCAGGGTCATATCTGCCGATACGGATTCTGACCGATTCCGATATTATACAGAGGACCACAATGGAAACAAGCCCAATTAAGCCTGTTAATAAAGTATTCAATCAGTCAATAAATAGCCTAGATACTCTTTTCCAAGTGTCTGATGAGATGAGTATACACAAATTAAATGCTGCTTCCAGACATATCTTTAACTTTTAACTTTTACTTACTTTAGTTTTTACAATGTGTTAACGTTTCGGGCCGAAGCGTTACCACATTGAAGTAAAAGATAATATGTCTGGGAGCAGAAATTGGCGTGCAGACATTTTTTTAATGTTTGATCAGACAGGCACCCAGTCTATTAAGGTACTGTATATACTGTAGATGTGCATGTCTGTTGGCTGTTTTTCAGCCTCCCCTGCCCTGGATATCATCAACAGCTCAGTGGCCTTGAAGTTATAGTGTTCGCCCTGAGACTGGAAGGCCGCGGGGTTCAATCCCCAGCCGGGTAATTCCAAAGGGTTGGATTAGGGTCCCTGTGACATACAGTACTCGTCATGTCCAGGGAGTGTACTGGTACTTCAAGCTGCCTCACGTACACTACAGCAACAGGAGATAGGCTCCTGCCATTATGGGCCACATGCCAAGGTCTCAGAATATAGAGCTATTTAAACTGTGAGTCTCAGTGGAAGTTGTCCTGGCTCGCCTTCCTTCACGCTACTCTGCTCTGGACTGGAGAGAACCACCGTGTTTCCTTATTATTACAAGCAAGCTGATGAAGCTATTGTGGACAAACCCCTATGATGAAGGGCAGGGAAGGTTGGAAATCAAAAGGGGTTTTGAATGCAGTGCGGTCCTGCGGTCCAGTCCTATACCAACCTCACTGGTTGATCTCCTTGTCACTCATGGAAAGCATGGACAAGAAGACGAAGAAGACTCTGACGAGTTATATGAACACGATGAGTGATTAACGTGACTGTGCATTTTGTTCTGCATGGTACAGGCTAGTGTTAGTGTATATGGGTGGTCAGTGGTCACTGGTCACTGTTTGTGCATGTTGCTTATTTGCCTGTGAGTGTGTACAGGGCGGAATACTGTAATGGATCGTGTGGCTGTGTGTATTTTGTTCTGCATAGTGCAGGCCATTCTGTAGCCTAATGTTTAATGTGTATAGGCCTACTGATGAGTATTGTTCATTACTGAGGATCGATGTTGTTTTGTATGTGCTATATGCTTAGTATAAATCTTCCTTAAACCCAAGCATCTGTCTAGATACTTTATTTGTTATAATGCAATATTGGTATCTCTTACTTCATAAAAAATCACACCTGTGTGAACCGAGTGGTGCAACTCCCCTCTCTCCCCCCTCCTCTCTCTCTCTCTCTCTCTCTCTCTCTCTCTGCTCCGTCAGATTAGCTTTATTATGGATATCAATCCTGTTTCTGTGCTGCGTGCAGCCTCTAAATCACCCCCACAGACCGTGGCAGTCAGAAGTTGGATTTGCGTCCAGCAGGTGGCAGCCATGTCACATACTTATCTCGTTCCAATTTCACGCATGCGCACACCACTCGTGCTCATACACCTACATACCTACATCACAAACAAACAAACAGGTACACGGACATTGCTGGATGTAGGAGTGGTTGCACCACTCATAAATGTGATTATATTATAATGGCGGCACTGATTTGCATACCATGGGGCATGGGCACATGTAGTCACTTTAAGAATAGTCTCAGTGAGATCCTTGACCCTCAAAACATAGGTTCAGACACCGTATATAACAATATATTTGTTTGTGTTTCTGGGGATGGTGTAGAGTAGACCATAGGCTATTTAAAAATATATGGTAGCAAGCCCCAACATCCTATTCTGCTACTTACCCCTATGTCAGCATATACTCCATGACACATTTCAGACTTCCATGTCGATTTATGTAATTTTAGTTAATTAATTAATATTTGCCTTTACACACATTCGACAGAGCCATATACCAAAAAGGTGGGTTTTGAGGTAGGAGGAACATTTATGACAACTTTCTTTTTAACATGGCTCACACAGATTATAAGTATATTTCAGGGGCGAGCATGATTTCAGCTCAGCTACTAGACTGCTTGTTTCTGTCTACGTTGCAAAGGTAAAGACCGCCCTCTTGTGGTATAACAGTGAATCGAGCTGGGGAGACAGATGGGCCATAGGAGACAAAACACATAACCAGAAGTAGCCTACCAAATGTATGCTTTATTGTGACGTATAGGTTACTATTATGAGTAAAGCAGAATACAAATACAGTACTTGCTACTGTAGGCTACTTGGACTCGGGGTACCATGCACTGTATTATAGTTAATGATTAACATCCTTATTTGATATTATTATAGGCCTATATTAAACTTGAATAATATTCAATTAAATTATTCATCAGAGTAGACTTCAATGGGCCTGGTCTATACGATTCGCTGTTACACCACCGAGATACCCAATACTTCTGTCAAAATACGATCAAGTCCACAGTCACAACTCACAACATCTAAGTTCTTGAGCTTAGTCCAGTTAGTTACCCTGGGTAAATTTAACTTTGCTTTGCTTTGCTTAGTTCAACAACCATGTGTGCAAACCAGATTCGCCTCAAACAAGGGATGAAATAAATGTAGTTTAGTTTAGTTTTTTGTTTTTTTTCCCATACAAAACATTCTTAGTTTTTTTTTGTCTTATTCTGGAAAAAGAAAAAGGTATAGACTGAAGAGGCTTATTACGCCTACCATTTTGTCCGTTAACTTAAAATAATAAAAATAAAAATATAATATATGCAGACCTATACCCCGTATATGTATATTTCGTTCCTATGCCACTGAAATGTGGAACGCCCTACCAACAGCCATTAAGACATGTGCATCCCTAGACTCCTTCAAAACCGCTCTCAAGGGGCAACTACGTGGACGTCTGCAATTCAAAACTGGCCCCCTTAAAACTAAAAACTAAAAAATCTGATGTTCAGTTCAATCAATCAAATAGAATCAATCAATCAATCAATCAACACAATTTGGCAGGCAGTTATAGTTCAGGCAGGCAGCTGAGACAGACAGACAGACAGACAGACAGACAGACAGACAGACAGACAGACAATGTTATTTTATAGTATACTGTCCTCCGAGGTGGAAAAACTGGTGACGCGAGCGAGGTTAGTATATATATTTGTATGTTCAATCAACCAATCAATGCATGCACGCGCGCGCGCATGGTGCGACATTTTACGACGCTATACCTCCGCCTTTACGACAGGTCGGTGTAAACAAAGAACGAACCTCTTTACGGGGAAAACAACAGACGAAATAATATGAGAGAGAAGCTTCGGCTCGCGGCAACAACAGAAGAAACACAGTCATTTAAATCACTTTAATTAGCAAAGACTCCGACCATAATCCGTAAGGAGTTTGAGACGTTACGGTTAGCCTGTCGGCGCCTAACTGGCTACAGGGAGGACGGTGGTGTTGTGAAGCCGGGAGCTGTGGCCTCCGACGCGGCCACAAACCCAGCGGCAGGTCGGTGGTGCTCTGCTGCTTCTCAGCTTCAATCCATTTATTTATGTATCATTTAAAGCAGTGCGTCTCAAACTATTCAGGCCATATGACACCTCAAATATAATCATAATTGAAATGTGGACCCCGCCATAATAATCCAATTTGATCTGGGCATCCGCAGTTCAAATATGATTATTTTGGGAGGTCGACCAATCAATCAATCAATGAAAGCACTATGGCTTGTTTCCATTGGGGTCCTTCATACTCAATTCACCGATCTCACAACTTCTCGCACTGTGAGGCGATGTGAGCTCTCAGCTTGTAGATCAGCTATTTTCACAGTGTTTGCCTCTTTCTTATATTATGACAATTTGGCCAATGTTTGACCAGTTTTTGAGGGGCGCCAGCCCCTCCTATATACAGGTTTAATGTTTGTTTTTAAAATCAAATTAAATCAAATCAAACTTTATTTATAGAGCTGAGAATTACAGCCGAGAGGTCGCACCTTAGTTAGTTAGTAGTAAGGGATAGAAATGCGAGCTCTTGAGGCAGGTGGGTTAGTAGTCCCAACTAAAAATACAAGCTTAATTCTACCGGTAAACCTCCTTTATATTTATAATATCGTTGATGTCATCTCTAACGCCATGATTGTGATGTCAGAGCGACACTTCGTTCCTTCGTAACATTTACAAAGACCAGAAGGTCAACCAAAGTGCTGTAACACGATCATAAAAATCATATAATCAACACAAATAGCAGTAAAAACAACATCGAAGCAACACAAGTATTTAGACGGGTTAATTAGGTCAAACAACATTGAAAGCCAGGGAGAAGAGATGTGTTTTAAGCAAAGACTTAAAAGCCTCTAAGGAGCGGGCAGACTTAATATGTAGGGGCAAACAGTCCCAGACTTAATATGTAGGGGCAGACAGTTCCAGAGTTTAATATGTAGGGGCAGACAGTTCCAGATTTAATATGTAGGGGCAGACAGTTCCAGAGTTTAATATGTAGGGGCAGACAGTTCCAGAGTTTAATATGTAGGGGCAGACAGTTCCAGATTTAATATGTAGGGGCAGACAGTTCCAGAGTTTAATATGTAGGGGCAGACAGTTCCAGATTTAATATGTAGGGGCAGACAGTTCCAGAGTTTAATATGTAGGGGCAGACAGTTCCAGAGTTTAATATGTAGGGGCAGACAGTTCCAGAGTTTAATATGTAGGGGCAGACAGTTCCAGATTTAATATGTAGGGGCAGACAGTTCCAGAGTTTAATATGTAGGGGCAGACAGTTCCAGTTTTAATATGTAGGGGCAGACAGTTCCAGACTTAATATGTAGGGGCAAACAGTTCCAGACTTAATATGTAGGGGCAGACAGTTCCAGACTTAATATGTAGGGGCAGACAGTTCCAGACTTAATATGTAGGGGCAGACAGTTCCAGACTTAATATGTAGGGGCAGACAGTTCCAGACTTAATATGTAGGGACAAACAGTTCCAGACTTAATATGTAGGGCCAAACAGTTCCAGAGTTTAATATGTAGGGGAAGACAGTTCCAGACTTAATATGTAGGGCCAAACAGTTCCAGAGTTTAATATGTAGGGGCAGACAGTTCCAGAGTCTATAGTCTCAGGAGCGGGCAGACTTAATGTGTAGGGGCAGACAGTTCCAGAGTCTATAGTCTCTAAGGAGTGGGCAGACTTAATATGTAGGGGCAAACAGTTCCAGAGTTTAGTCTCTAAGGAGTGGGCAGACTTAATGTGTAGGGGCAAACAGTTCCAGAGTTTAATGTGTAGGGGCAAACAGTTCCAGAGTTTAATGTGTAGGGTCAAACAGTTCCAGAGTTTAATGTGTAGGGGCAAACAGTTCCAGACTTAATGTGTAGGGGCAAACAGTTCCAGACTTAATGTGTAGGGGCAAACAGTTCCAGACTCAATATGTAGGGAGCCGCAGCCGTGCCCCACTCGGGAATCATAGTTGATTAGTAATTACCTCTCATCTTATCCTTTTACCTAGATTTCCTGCACCTACAGAAGGAGTACAGAGAAGGTTTCTCCTGAACAACAACAGCAGGAGAGAAGACCTCCCGTCTGGTTCCAGGGAGAACCAGGACCTGCCGTCTGGTCCAGGGGGGAACCAGGACCTGCAGTCTGGTCCAGGAGGGAACCAGGACCTGCAGTCTGGTCCAGGTGGGAACCAGGACCTCCCGTCTGGTCCAGGTGGGAACCAGGACCTGCAGTCTGGTCCAGGTGGGAACCAGGACCTCCAGTCTGGTCCAGGTGGGAACCAGGACCTCCAGTCTGGTCCAGGACCTCCACAGATGAATGAGGAACAAGAGGAGCTACTTGAAAGATCAGAGGAGGAGGCCGAAATGACAACGCTGACGATACTGTTGGTGAACATTGTAAACAGTGAATATATCGGCGAGACGGAGCCTCTGGCCGGCACCTCGGGTGAACACGGGGAAACACGAGCTGTTGTTGTTGTTGATGAGGACTGCGGAACGTCGCAGCCGACCAGCCATGGCCGGCTCCTCTCCGCACATTGTTCTGAAACTGCCATCGGAGTTGAAGTCCAGGTCGTGGACATTGGCACCTCAACGCCGGAACGCGCGGAAACCGAACCCGATGCAGCGGACGCTGGAACGTCGCAGCCGACCGGCCATGGCCAGCGCTTCTCGTCCATCGAAGTCGAAGTCCAAGCCGCCGCAGACATTGGTGAGTGTCAGGAAACGTCAAAAGAAACTCCACACACGAGGAGTCATACGGGGAAGAAAAGCTTTATTTGTACCGTGTGTGGCAAAGGCTTTGGTCAGATGGGCGATTTGAAACGACACGCGAGGACTCACACAGGGGAAAAACCCTTTAGTTGTGCAATTTGTGACAAAAGCTTCAATCAACATGTCAACTTGAAGACGCACATGAGGACGCACACAGGGGAAAAACGCTTTATTTGCGCCATCTGTAGGCAAAGATTCAGAAGAAACGATCATCTGAAGACACACACCAGGACTCACACTGGGGAAAAACCCTTCAATTGTACACATTGTGATCAAAGGTTTAGTCGAAATTATGACCTGAAGACACACGTGAGGATACATACGGGGGAAAGACCCTTTCCTTGTGCACTATGCGACAAGAGCTTCAACGACAGTACGAATGTAAAGAAACACATGAGGACTCACACGGGAGAAAAACCTTTCACTTGCACCGTTTGTCAGCAGAGCTTCAGTCGAAACGGTAACCTAAAGTCTCACATGAAGACTCATGCGGGGCAAGGCTCGACTTCAGCCGCTGCCCGGTTGCCCGGGGCACGTAAAAAAAAGACTGCGGGCAAGTAAAACCCCTCTTTTACTTGCCCCGGTCGGACGGGTAGAAGTTTCTTTTATTTTTCGTTCTCAATCCTATCAGTTTGCGTGCCATCACTGTCTGAAGCTCACTGCCTAAGCATTGCTCCTGACTGCCACAAAGAGAGCATGCGAGTAACAATTTCATGTAAATCATATCGTTCAAGTGCACTTTGATCATTATCTATATGTTTGGTTATCATATTGATTTATGTAAAAAAAGAACTATTCACAATTTCGATTGTTTTTCTTTTTTTGCTCGTAAAAGTTTGCTCGTAAAAGTGTGTGTGATATGACTGTAAGCTCACCATAATCACAGTGAACATTATCATGTATTTGGTCATATTCAAGAGCTTCTTTAAAAAGAAAGAAAAAATCAGTCAGTCACAGCTCACTCAGCTCGCCCATATGGGGTTAATCTTATGATTATATTTAATAAATATTGTGTTCTTCACAGAATCAAATGTGTTATGGTCATGTTGTTTCGCCGGGAGAATGATGGCTTGATTATACGCTTAAAATAATTTATACTCGTAAGTCCAATCTGAGGTCCCACATGAGTACCCATGGCCAAACACTCTTCACCTGCACAGTGTGTGGCAAAGGCTGTGGTCAAAAGAGTGCTCTAACGGAACACATGAGGATCCACACAGGGAAAAAACCCTTTATCTGTGCAGTCTGCGAACAGAGATTCAAACATAATTCCCATCTAAAGAAACACATGATGACTCATACCGGGGAAAAACCCTTTAGCTGTACGGTTTGCGGCAAAGGCATTGGTCAGATGAAATATCTGAAACGACACATGAGGATTCATACGGGGAAAAACCCTTTGTTTGTACTGTTTGTGGAAAGACCTTCAATCGGACGTTTTCTCTGAAGATACACATGAAGAGTCATGCAGAGGGAGAAACACTTTAGTTTGCGGTTTGTGACATAAGGAGTTGCGAGCACAGTGGTGGAAAAAGTACTCAAATGATTTAATTAGTAAAAGTATCAATACTGCAATATATTAAATACAAATAAAAGTACGGAATTCAATGAGAAATGAAAACTCATTGAACAATTCGTTCTCATTTATTTTTCATATTTTGGGTTAATTATTTTATGCAATATTGTTCTATATTTCCCCAATTAAAAAAAAGGAAAATGAAAAAGTAATTAAAAAAACACAGGTGCCTCAAATATTAGGACAATATCAGTCACCATGAAAAAAAGGATGGGCGTTTGAAGTTACGATGGGTTTTTTATAGGAAGGGGGGCGGGGCGCTAAAATAAATATCGAATATCTAACTACTGAATCGAGCAACTGAAAAACTGTCTCGCGTGTTCACATAAGCCTGAGTAGACGATAAAATGACAAAGTTTTGAAAGTGAAATATCACTTTGACGATGGGTTTTGTTAAAATGAAAATCCCATGTCTATTAAAATACTGAATCAAGTCTGGGGTGGAAGACAGAGGCCCGAGTAGATGTCGTGAAATGACTCCAAACATGTTTGAAAGATAAATATTTAACTCATTAGCTGCCACATTTAAAACATTTTCTGATCCTGAGTTTTTGACTAACCTTTGAAAAATCTGAGACTATTATGTATGTAATATATATATATAATATAATGCAATGCATAATTAAAATGCATTATTCATTATTATTAATCATAGAATATTATGCGTCGCCCGATCCGCCCCCAGGTGGTCTAAAAAAGACCACTGCATTGCAGAGCTAGACTGACCGCTGTGGAGGCTGCTCCGGTGACTCACGTGAAAATGTGTATGTATGGCGTCAAGTTTCTCCCCCGGTGGTCATGTGATCCACATAGCTCCATGTTGTCCACATCCATCCATTCCTCCATCCATCTTCAACCGCTTATCTGTAGTCGGGTCGCGGGGGCAACGGCTCCACCAGAGAGCTCCAGACGTCCCTCTCCAGAGTAACATTAGTGACTTCCTCCTGGGGGATCCCGAGATGTCCAGTGAGTCGATGTAATCCCTCCATCTGCGCCTTGGTCTGCCTCGGGGGTTCTCCTCCCAGTGGGACATGCAAGTCATGCATCGAAGACCTCTCTAGGGAGACGCTCGAGACGAGAGGCATCCTAACCAGATGCCCGAACCACCTAAGCTGGCTCCTTTCCAGTCGAAGGAGCAGCGACTCTATACTTCGATTCTCCCCCTCTCCATGCGGTCCACAGAGTCCAGGAAACAAATGGTCACTCGTCATATAGGCCAAGACGGAATTATTAGGAGACCGGGACATTTTTGGAATCTATTCTTTTCAATGGGAGGAAATTGAGGAATGAATGTTGTAAAGTTTCGAACCAAAGTAACCACACAGAGTCAGGGGAGATGCAGGTTTAACACGCCACAGCATAGTTTTATTCAACCAAATGTAATGTCAAATTAAAGCATGAATGTTAAGTTAAAGTCTATATTCCCAGACTGGGGCTTCAAAATAACAATAATTACATAATAAATAAATTGACTTCTTTCCCAGGAAGCGTCAATATAACATTAACATTGACTTATTTTCCAGGTAAACATGGTTCCAGTTCCGGTCCAATTCTTTTTTTCTAAAATGTTTTATCCCACAATTTTGTAACCCATTTTTTTCACCCAGTGTCAATTATTCGTTTTTAGCTATTTTTGGCCAATTTCCCATGAAATTAGAAATGTTACACATTTCTATGTACCTCTAGACATGAGTATTCTGAACATTTTGAGCATCTCAGAAAATCTGTCTGTTTAGAAAATATTGAATGTTGGAAGTAGTATAGGCCTTCACTACACAACACAAATTGTGGTCATTTTTAGAAGGGTGTGGATATTTTCTGGTATTTCACCCCGGATAGAGAATTTCTCATAGTTCCTAAATTGTTTGCGGGTCATATTAGCCAAGAAGACTTGAGATATTCTCTCCTAAACGAAGTGCATACATACCCATGTTCCTCTACTAATAGGGTACTTACAGACAGTACATAGACAGTAAAGTTATGGACCGACAATATTGTACTGAATGATTCATAATAACACAAAAATCCTTAGATTTGGGTTCCGTTTTTAGGATACTTTGACACACCTAAAGTGTGTGTAGATAATCTGTGCTGTGTGTGTGTGTGTGTGTGTGTGTGTGTGTGTGTGTGTGTGTGTGTGTGTGTGTGCGTGCGCATTATGCTATACTTTATCTATTGAAAAATTATGAAAATGTGTCGCAAATCATAAAATATTACATAAAATACACAGATGCATTAAAATACTATATAAAAATGCATTCACATAAACACAGCAACAGTGATCATGAAGCGTGGCTGTTAGGTGAACCAGGGGCGGAGCTACCGGGGGGGTGAGGGGGGTGGTCACACCCCGGCCCGGACCTCCGGGGGGCCCGGGCTGTCAGATGATCGATTGACGATTTTTTTACAAAGTCACTCACGACTGATAAAACCAGCGGGCCCCCACGAATCCCGCAATTAACCAGATACAGAGCTTATATAGCCTATAATAGCCTACACTTTAGCAAAATATTCATGTCTGATGAGAATGTACTGCGCTGGACTGTACAAGCACCGTGGAGTCTGTCTCACACTCTCTCCAACAGACATCCCAGCCACGCTCCAAAAGTGCAAGTCTCTCTCTGACGCCCTGTGGAAGTCCCTTCCGCAGCCCTCTGGTGATATTCTCACTCCCGTGCGCGGGTTTTCAAATCCCAGCAAATAAACAAAACCACGTAACTACTCACCAACACAAAGCCTGCTAGACCTTGTTAAAAGCCTATTTTCGTATCTGGGAAGCGTCTCAGGTCCCCAGCTTCTCTAAAATACACTTTGTGCCATCTTAATAACGCAATGTACCCTGCATTTTACCGGGCAGTCATTTCTTCTACTATGGCATTTTCGGGTTTTGCCTGCGCCGATCTGGTTGGATTAATTTTATTTAATGATTAAAATAGTGCATTTTATAGAGAAGCTGGGGACCTGAGACCGTGACGCTTCCCAGCTACGATAATAGACTTTTACCAAGGTCTAGCGGTCCAGGGCTACAACAGTGGCAGCACCTGTCACTCATTAGTAGGCTAATCACGCTGTGAGAATTTAGGAGTGCATGTGTGGACTTCCTTTTCTCCACAACGGACTGTTTCAATTTACAATTTACAATTTAGGCATTTAGCAGACGCTCTTAATCCAGAGCGACTTACATTAAGCAAGAACAAAAGCATGGGAATACATCACATAAAGACATTTATCATGAAACATGCGTAGCTAAGAAAGTAACAGTGGAATATCTATAATGAAACTATACATATAAGCTATACATCTATACTACTATGCTACACATATGTACTATGACGTGCTATGACTACTAGAATTGCTATCTAAGGGGGTGGGGTAAGTGCTATGGGCCATGATGGAGTCTGAAAAGGTGGGTTTTCAGACTACGGCGGAAGATTGGGAGTGATGCTGCAGTTCTGACTGCAATGGGAAGTGCATTCCACAGTTTTGGAGCCAGAAGGGAGAAGAGTTTGGGACGTGTGGAGCGTTGTCCCGGCGTTTTTAGTGAGGGTACTTCCAGCTTCCCTGCGTTGGCTGATCTGAGTGAGCGGGAGGGTTTGTAGGGTTCGATCATACTTGCAAGATATGGGGGAGCCATACCTTTGGTTGCTTTGAATGCCAGCATCAGGGTTTTGTATTCTGTGCGGGCAGCGACCGGGAGCCAGTGGAGGGAGCGGAGCAGGGGGGAGACATGTGAGAATTTTGGCTGGTTGAAGACCAAGCGAGCTGCAGCATTTTGGATCAGCTGGAGAGGCTTAAGTGCACATGCTGGTAGGCCAGTAAGGAGGGAGTTACAATAGTCAAGTTTTGACAAGACTGTTGTCTGGATTAGGAGCTGGGCTGATTCCTGGGTGAGGAACGGTCTAATTCGTCGTATGTTATAGAGTGTGAACCTACAGGATCGAGTGACAGCTGTGATGTGAGTTTTGAACGAGAGCTGACTGTCCAGGACAACACCAAGATTCCTGGCTGTTGGGACAGACGTTACCAGGGCGTTGTCTATGGAGATAGTTAGCTCCCGCATAGGGCAGGACTTAGCTGGGAAGAAGAGAAGCTCAGTCTTGTCTGGGTTCAGTTTGAGGTGGTTGGAGGACATCCACTGTGAGATGTCAGCCAGGCATGCGGTGATGCGCTCTTCCACCTGAGTGGCAGAGGGGGGGAAGGATAGAAACAGTTGTGTGTCATCGGCGTAGCAGTGATAGGATATATTGTGAGCAGAGATGATAGTGCCAAGGGATTTAGTGTACAGTGAGAAAAGGAGGGGACCAAGAACCGATCCCTGTGGGACCCCAGTTTGGAGGGTTCGGGGGGATGATAACAGACCTTTCCAGGAAACCTGGTAGGTCCGGTCGGTGAGGTAGGAAGAGAACCACTTTAGTGCCGTTCCACCGATGCCTAGATCCGCTAGGGTGTCTAGGAGCAGCTGGTGGTTCACTGTGTCAAATGCTGCCGATAGGTCTAGGAGGATCAGTACTGCAGAGTGGGAAGCAGCTTGGGCAGCATGTAGTGCTTCTGTGACTGCCAGCAGGGCAGTTTCTGTGGAGTGGGCCTTCTTAAATCCGGACTGGTTGGGATCCAGCAGGTTGTGCTGTGAGAGATGGAGAGAGAGCTGGTTGGAGACAACACGTTCAATGGTTTTAGAAATAAATGAAAGGAGTGATACCGGTCTGTAGTTCTTGACATCTGAGGGGTCAAGAGTTGGTTTCTTGAGGAGTGGTGTTACTCTGGCTGACTTGAGGGCAGATGGGACACAGCCTGAGGTTACTGAGGTGTTGATGATGGAGGTGATGAAGGGGAGCAGATCAGGTGCGATGGTCTGGAAGATTGGAGACGGGACAGGGTCAAGAGGACAGGTGGTAGGTCTAGAGGATGTCACTAGTTGTAGAACCTCGTCTGGGGAAAGAGGAGAGAAGGAGGACATGCATGGTATGTTGGGGTTAGTGTTGGTTGAGTCAGATGCCACTTTATGTGGGAGGGGAGGAAAGGAGCTGCTGATATCATCAACCTTCTTCTCGAAGTAGTTGACAAAAACCTCAGCAGTGAGGGATGCAGGTTGAGTGGGGGGAGGGGGTTTAAGGAGGGAGGAGAAAGTGGAGAAGAGCTTCCTGGGGTTAGAAGAACAGGATTGGATTTTGGTGTGGTAGAAAGAGGTTTTAGCAGTGGTTAGTGAGAGGGCGAAGGCAGAGAGGAGTGAGTGAAAGTGGGAAAGGTCATCTGGTAGCTTTGTCTTGTGCCACTTTCTTTCGGCTGCCCTTAGAGGTGTTCGTTCAGATCTGAGAGTTTCAGATAGCCAGGGAGCCGGTGGACATGAGCGAGCTGGCCTGGATGAGAGCGGGCAGTGTTGGTCGAATGCAGATGAGATAGAGGAGAGGAAGGATGAGGTTGCAGTGTCAGGTGAGAGGGAGAGGAAGGACTCCAGGGAGGGTAGAGAGGAGAGAATAGAGGATGAGAGGGAGGAGGGGTTTAGGGACTTGAGATTGCGTCGGGAGGTGACGTTCGGAGGGTTAACAGGTTTAGGCGGGAGGGTGGAGAGAGAGAGGGAGAAGGTTATGAAGTGGTGGTCAGACCTAATTAAGGGGGTAACAGAGAGTGTGGAGGGAGAGCAGGCTCTGGAGAACACAAGGTCCAAAACATTACCAGCCTTGTGAGTGGGAGGGGAGGGAGATAGGGAGAGGTCAAATGAGGCCAGAAGGGATGTAACGGGAAGATACTTCTCTGCGGTAGGAAGGTTGAAGTCACCCAGTAGAATCAGAGGGGTGCCATCTTCCGGAAACGAGCTCATCAGAGAGTCTAGTTCTTCCAGGAAGTTCCCGAGAGTTCCTGGAGGGCGGTAGAGCACAATGAGGATGAGGGGGACTGGCTGTGATATTGAGATAGCATGAAATTCACATGTGGACAGAGAAAGGTGAGAGAGATTTAAGACACGGAAATTCCATTTGGGGGATGTTAGTAGCCCTGTACCCCCCCCTGTACCTGTTTGGCGAGGGGTGTGGGTGAACTTGTGTGAAACAGAGAGGGCGGCGGGAGTTGCAGTGTTATCTGGGGTGATCCAGGTTTCAGTCAGAGCAAGGAAATGCAGAGACTTGAGGGAGGCGTGGCCTGAAATGAATTCAGGCATATTCTTTTTGGTAGCTGCGTGGCAGTTCCATAGGCCTCCATCCACCACAATGTGGTGACTGGGTGAACGAGCTGGATAGATGAGATTTGAGGGATCTCTGTGACTGGAGAGGTAGTGTCTAGGGCGACATGAGGAGGACAGTATAGGGACGGTGGGAAAGCACATTCTAAACAGGTATAAGGATAATAATAATAATAATAATAATAATAATAAAGTACAACTAATAATAATTATAACATAATAGTAGGAAGTAAGTTGATACAGAACCCCTAGGACGGCCTCCTTCGATGTGTCTGGATGTCCGGGTCTTTGGATTGGACGCTAGGCTATATTTAGTCAGCCTGTGTGATTTTTCAAAAAAAAAAAAAAAAATAAAGAAAGGAAATGGATAGAAAAGGTTCGGAGTACTGTGCTCACTTACTGTGTACCAGGGTGCAGGTTACCAAGCAAGTGGTGCAGAGTCAGACCGTGAGTCAGAGAGTCTGTGAAACTGGGGCCTATAAATAGGCCTGGACAGAGATTTTTCTACAAAAGTAGGTGGAGCTAATAGTTCAAATGAGCTGTTGATGGCTCAGTTGATAGCAATTAGTCCTAATGATCTCTTCAGTTTCAGAGATACAGTCTGATTAGTGTGCTAACTAAAACACAGACAGAAGACAAAACAGATAGTACAAAAAGAAAGAAAGAAAGGAAATGGAACTAAAAACACAGACAGAAGACAAAACAGATAGTACAAAAAGAAAGAAAGAAAGGAAATGGATAGAAAAGTTCAGAGTACTGTGCTCACTTACTGTGTACCAGAGTGCAGGTTACCAAGCAAGTGGTGCAGAGTCAGACCGTGAGTCAGAGAGTCTGTGAAACTGGGGCCTATAAATAGGCCTGGACAGAGATTTTTCTACAAAAGTAGGTGGAGCTAATAGTTCAAATGAGCTGTTGATGGCTCAGTTGATAGCAATTAGTCCTAATGATCTCTTCAGTTTCAGAGATACAGTCTGATTAGTGTGCTAACTAAAACACAGACAGAAGACAAAACAGATAGTACAAAAAGAAAGAAAGAAAGGAAATGGAACTAAAAACACAGACAGAAGACAAAACAGATAGTACAAAAAGAAAGAAAGAAAGGAAATGGATAGAAAAGTTCAGAGTACTGTGCTCACTTACTGTGTACCAGAGTGCAGGTTACCAAGCAAGTGGTGCAGAGTCAGACCGTGAGTCAGAGAGTCTGTGAAACTGGGGCCTATAAATAGGCCTGGACAGAGATTTTTCTACAAAAGTAGGTGGAGCTAATAGTTCAAATGAGCTGTTGATGGCTCAGTTGATAGCAATTAGTCCTAATGATCTCTTCAGTTTCAGAGATACAGTCTGATTAGTGTGCTAACTAAAACACAGACAGAAGACAAAACAGATAGTACAAAAAGAAAGAAAGAAAGGAAATGGAACTAAAAACACAGACAGAAGACAAAACAGATAGTACAAAAAGAAAGAAAGAAAGGAAATGGATAGAAAAGTTCAGAGTACTGTGCTCACTTACTGTGTACCAGAGTGCAGGTTACCAAGCAAGTGGTGCAGAGTCAGACCGTGAGTCAGAGAGTCTGTGAAACTGGGGCCTATAAATAGGCCTGGACAGAGATTTTTCTACAAAAGTAGGTGGAGCTAATAGTTCAAATGAGCTGTTGATGGCTCAGTTGATAGCAATTAGTCCTAATGATCTCTTCAGTTTCAGAGATACAGTCTGATTAGTGTGCTAACTAAAACACAGACAGAAGACAAAACAGATAGTACAAAAAGAAAGAAAGAAAGGAAATGGAACTAAAAACACAGACAGAAGACAAAACAGATAGTACAAAAAGAAAGAAAGAAAGGAAATGGATAGAAAAGTTCAGAGTACTGTGCTCACTTACTGTGTACCAGAGTGCAGGTTACCAAGCAAGTGGTGCAGAGTCAGACCGTGAGTCAGAGAGTCTGTGAAACTGGGGCCTATAAATAGGCCTGGACAGAGATTTTTCTACAAAAGTAGGTGGAGCTAATAGTTCAAATGAGCTGTTGATGGCTCAGTTGATAGCAATTAGTCCTAATGATCTCTTCAGTTTCAGAGATACAGTCTGATTAGTGTGCTAACTAAAACACAGACAGAAGACAAAACAGATAGTACAAAAAGAAAGAAAGAAAGGAAATGGAACTAAAAACACAGACAGAAGACAAAACAGATAGTACAAAAAGAAAGAAAGAAAGGAAATGGATAGAAAAGTTCAGAGTACTGTGCTCACTTACTGTGTACCAGAGTGCAGGTTACCAAGCAAGTGGTGCAGAGTCAGACCGTGAGTCAGAGAGTCTGTGAAACTGGGGCCTATAAATAGGCCTGGACAGAGATTTTTCTACAAAAGTAGGTGGAGCTAATAGTTCAAATGAGCTGTTGATGGCTCAGTTGATAGCAATTAGTCCTAATGATCTCTTCAGTTTCAGAGATACAGTCTGATTAGTGTGCTAACTAAAACACAGACAGAAGACAAAACAGATAGTACAAAAAGAAAGAAAGAAAGGAAATGGAACTAAAAACACAGACAGAAGACAAAACAGATAGTACAAAAAGAAAGAAAGAAAGGAAATGGATAGAAAAGTTCAGAGTACTGTGCTCACTTACTGTGTACCAGAGTGCAGGTTACCAAGCAAGTGGTGCAGAGTCAGACCGTGAGTCAGAGAGTCTGTGAAACTGGGGCCTATAAATAGGCCTGGACAGAGATTTTTCTACAAAAGTAGGTGGAGCTAATAGTTCAAATGAGCTGTTGATGGCTCAGTTGATAGCAATTAGTCCTAATGATCTCTTCAGTTTCAGAGATACAGTCTGATTAGTGTGCTAACTAAAACACAGACAGAAGACAAAACAGATAGTACAAAAAGAAAGAAAGAAAGGAAATGGAACTAAAAACACAGACAGAAGACAAAACAGATAGTACAAAAAGAAAGAAAGAAAGGAAATGGATAGAAAAGTTCAGAGTACTGTGCTCACTTACTGTGTACCAGAGTGCAGGTTACCAAGCAAGTGGTGCAGAGTCAGACCGTGAGTCAGAGAGTCTGTGAAACTGGGGCCTATAAATAGGCCTGGACAGAGATTTTTCTACAAAAGTAGGTGGAGCTAATAGTTCAAATGAGCTGTTGATGGCTCAGTTGATAGCAATTAGTCCTAATGATCTCTTCAGTTTCAGAGATACAGTCTGATTAGTGTGCTAACTAAAACACAGACAGAAGACAAAACAGATAGTACAAAAAGAAAGAAAGAAAGGAAATGGAACTAAAAACACAGACAGAAGACAAAACAGATAGTACAAAAAGAAAGAAAGAAAGGAAATGGATAGAAAAGTTCAGAGTACTGTGCTCACTTACTGTGTACCAGAGTGCAGGTTACCAAGCAAGTGGTGCAGAGTCAGACCGTGAGTCAGAGAGTCTGTGAAACTGGGGCCTATAAATAGGCCTGGACAGAGATTTTTCTACAAAAGTAGGTGGAGCTAATAGTTCAAATGAGCTGTTGATGGCTCAGTTGATAGCAATTAGTCCTAATGATCTCTTCAGTTTCAGAGATACAGTCTGATTAGTGTGCTAACTAAAACACAGACAGAAGACAAAACAGATAGTACAAAAAGAAAGAAAGAAAGGAAATGGAACTAAAAACACAGACAGAAGACAAAACAGATAGTACAAAAAGAAAGAAAGAAAGGAAATGGATAGAAAAGTTCAGAGTACTGTGCTCACTTACTGTGTACCAGAGTGCAGGTTACCAAGCAAGTGGTGCAGAGTCAGACCGTGAGTCAGAGAGTCTGTGAAACTGGGGCCTATAAATAGGCCTGGACAGAGATTTTTCTACAAAAGTAGGTGGAGCTAATAGTTCAAATGAGCTGTTGATGGCTCAGTTGATAGCAATTAGTCCTAATGATCTCTTCAGTTTCAGAGATACAGTCTGATTAGTGTGCTAACTAAAACACAGACAGAAGACAAAACAGATAGTACAAAAAGAAAGAAAGAAAGGAAATGGAACTAAAAACACAGACAGAAGACAAAACAGATAGTACAAAAAGAAAGAAAGAAAGGAAATGGATAGAAAAGTTCAGAGTACTGTGCTCACTTACTGTGTACCAGAGTGCAGGTTACCAAGCAAGTGGTGCAGAGTCAGACCGTGAGTCAGAGAGTCTGTGAAACTGGGGCCTATAAATAGGCCTGGACAGAGATTTTTCTACAAAAGTAGGTGGAGCTAATAGTTCAAATGAGCTGTTGATGGCTCAGTTGATAGCAATTAGTCCTAATGATCTCTTCAGTTTCAGAGATACAGTCTGATTAGTGTGCTAACTAAAACACAGACAGAAGACAAAACAGATAGTACAAAAAGAAAGAAAGAAAGGAAATGGAACTAAAAACACAGACAGAAGACAAAACAGATAGTACAAAAAGAAAGAAAGAAAGGAAATGGATAGAAAAGTTCAGAGTACTGTGCTCACTTACTGTGTACCAGAGTGCAGGTTACCAAGCAAGTGGTGCAGAGTCAGACCGTGAGTCAGAGAGTCTGTGAAACTGGGGCCTATAAATAGGCCTGGACAGAGATTTTTCTACAAAAGTAGGTGGAGCTAATAGTTCAAATGAGCTGTTGATGGCTCAGTTGATAGCAATTAGTCCTAATGATCTCTTCAGTTTCAGAGATACAGTCTGATTAGTGTGCTAACTAAAACACAGACAGAAGACAAAACAGATAGTACAAAAAGAAAGAAAGAAAGGAAATGGAACTAAAAACACAGACAGAAGACAAAACAGATAGTACAAAAAGAAAGAAAGAAAGGAAATGGATAGAAAAGTTCAGAGTACTGTGCTCACTTACTGTGTACCAGAGTGCAGGTTACCAAGCAAGTGGTGCAGAGTCAGACCGTGAGTCAGAGAGTCTGTGAAACTGGGGCCTATAAATAGGCCTGGACAGAGATTTTTCTACAAAAGTAGGTGGAGCTAATAGTTCAAATGAGCTGTTGATGGCTCAGTTGATAGCAATTAGTCCTAATGATCTCTTCAGTTTCAGAGATACAGTCTGATTAGTGTGCTAACTAAAACACAGACAGAAGACAAAACAGATAGTACAAAAAGAAAGAAAGAAAGGAAATGGAACTAAAAACACAGACAGAAGACAAAACAGATAGTACAAAAAGAAAGAAAGAAAGGAAATGGATAGAAAAGTTCAGAGTACTGTGCTCACTTACTGTGTACCAGAGTGCAGGTTACCAAGCAAGTGGTGCAGAGTCAGACCGTGAGTCAGAGAGTCTGTGAAACTGGGGCCTATAAATAGGCCTGGACAGAGATTTTTCTACAAAAGTAGGTGGAGCTAATAGTTCAAATGAGCTGTTGATGGCTCAGTTGATAGCAATTAGTCCTAATGATCTCTTCAGTTTCAGAGATACAGTCTGATTAGTGTGCTAACTAAAACACAGACAGAAGACAAAACAGATAGTACAAAAAGAAAGAAAGAAAGGAAATGGAACTAAAAACACAGACAGAAGACAAAACAGATAGTACAAAAAGAAAGAAAGAAAGGAAATGGATAGAAAAGTTCAGAGTACTGTGCTCACTTACTGTGTACCAGAGTGCAGGTTACCAAGCAAGTGGTGCAGAGTCAGACCGTGAGTCAGAGAGTCTGTGAAACTGGGGCCTATAAATAGGCCTGGACAGAGATTTTTCTACAAAAGTAGGTGGAGCTAATAGTTCAAATGAGCTGTTGATGGCTCAGTTGATAGCAATTAGTCCTAATGATCTCTTCAGTTTCAGAGATACAGTCTGATTAGTGTGCTAACTAAAACACAGACAGAAGACAAAACAGATAGTACAAAAAGAAAGAAAGAAAGGAAATGGAACTAAAAACACAGACAGAAGACAAAACAGATAGTACAAAAAGAAAGAAAGAAAGGAAATGGATAGAAAAGTTCAGAGTACTGTGCTCACTTACTGTGTACCAGAGTGCAGGTTACCAAGCAAGTGGTGCAGAGTCAGACCGTGAGTCAGAGAGTCTGTGAAACTGGGGCCTATAAATAGGCCTGGACAGAGATTTTTCTACAAAAGTAGGTGGAGCTAATAGTTCAAATGAGCTGTTGATGGCTCAGTTGATAGCAATTAGTCCTAATGATCTCTTCAGTTTCAGAGATACAGTCTGATTAGTGTGCTAACTAAAACACAGACAGAAGACAAAACAGATAGTACAAAAAGAAAGAAAGAAAGGAAATGGAACTAAAAACACAGACAGAAGACAAAACAGATAGTACAAAAAGAAAGAAAGAAAGGAAATGGATAGAAAAGTTCAGAGTACTGTGCTCACTTACTGTGTACCAGAGTGCAGGTTACCAAGCAAGTGGTGCAGAGTCAGACCGTGAGTCAGAGAGTCTGTGAAACTGGGGCCTATAAATAGGCCTGGACAGAGATTTTTCTACAAAAGTAGGTGGAGCTAATAGTTCAAATGAGCTGTTGATGGCTCAGTTGATAGCAATTAGTCCTAATGATCTCTTCAGTTTCAGAGATACAGTCTGATTAGTGTGCTAACTAAAACACAGACAGAAGACAAAACAGATAGTACAAAAAGAAAGAAAGAAAGGAAATGGAACTAAAAACACAGACAGAAGACAAAACAGATAGTACAAAAAGAAAGAAAGAAAGGAAATGGATAGAAAAGTTCAGAGTACTGTGCTCACTTACTGTGTACCAGAGTGCAGGTTACCAAGCAAGTGGTGCAGAGTCAGACCGTGAGTCAGAGAGTCTGTGAAACTGGGGCCTATAAATAGGCCTGGACAGAGATTTTTCTACAAAAGTAGGTGGAGCTAATAGTTCAAATGAGCTGTTGATGGCTCAGTTGATAGCAATTAGTCCTAATGATCTCTTCAGTTTCAGAGATACAGTCTGATTAGTGTGCTAACTAAAACACAGACAGAAGACAAAACAGATAGTACAAAAAGAAAGAAAGAAAGGAAATGGAACTAAAAACACAGACAGAAGACAAAACAGATAGTACAAAAAGAAAGAAAGAAAGGAAATGGATAGAAAAGTTCAGAGTACTGTGCTCACTTACTGTGTACCAGAGTGCAGGTTACCAAGCAAGTGGTGCAGAGTCAGACCGTGAGTCAGAGAGTCTGTGAAACTGGGGCCTATAAATAGGCCTGGACAGAGATTTTTCTACAAAAGTAGGTGGAGCTAATAGTTCAAATGAGCTGTTGATGGCTCAGTTGATAGCAATTAGTCCTAATGATCTCTTCAGTTTCAGAGATACAGTCTGATTAGTGTGCTAACTAAAACACAGACAGAAGACAAAACAGATAGTACAAAAAGAAAGAAAGAAAGGAAATGGAACTAAAAACACAGACAGAAGACAAAACAGATAGTACAAAAAGAAAGAAAGAAAGGAAATGGATAGAAAAGTTCAGAGTACTGTGCTCACTTACTGTGTACCAGAGTGCAGGTTACCAAGCAAGTGGTGCAGAGTCAGACCGTGAGTCAGAGAGTCTGTGAAACTGGGGCCTATAAATAGGCCTGGACAGAGATTTTTCTACAAAAGTAGGTGGAGCTAATAGTTCAAATGAGCTGTTGATGGCTCAGTTGATAGCAATTAGTCCTAATGATCTCTTCAGTTTCAGAGATACAGTCTGATTAGTGTGCTAACTAAAACACAGACAGAAGACAAAACAGATAGTACAAAAAGAAAGAAAGAAAGGAAATGGAACTAAAAACACAGACAGAAGACAAAACAGATAGTACAAAAAGAAAGAAAGAAAGGAAATGGATAGAAAAGTTCAGAGTACTGTGCTCACTTACTGTGTACCAGAGTGCAGGTTACCAAGCAAGTGGTGCAGAGTCAGACCGTGAGTCAGAGAGTCTGTGAAACTGGGGCCTATAAATAGGCCTGGACAGAGATTTTTCTACAAAAGTAGGTGGAGCTAATAGTTCAAATGAGCTGTTGATGGCTCAGTTGATAGCAATTAGTCCTAATGATCTCTTCAGTTTCAGAGATACAGTCTGATTAGTGTGCTAACTAAAACACAGACAGAAGACAAAACAGATAGTACAAAAAGAAAGAAAGAAAGGAAATGGAACTAAAAACACAGACAGAAGACAAAACAGATAGTACAAAAAGAAAGAAAGAAAGGAAATGGATAGAAAAGTTCAGAGTACTGTGCTCACTTACTGTGTACCAGAGTGCAGGTTACCAAGCAAGTGGTGCAGAGTCAGACCGTGAGTCAGAGAGTCTGTGAAACTGGGGCCTATAAATAGGCCTGGACAGAGATTTTTCTACAAAAGTAGGTGGAGCTAATAGTTCAAATGAGCTGTTGATGGCTCAGTTGATAGCAATTAGTCCTAATGATCTCTTCAGTTTCAGAGATACAGTCTGATTAGTGTGCTAACTAAAACACAGACAGAAGACAAAACAGATAGTACAAAAAGAAAGAAAGAAAGGAAATGGAACTAAAAACACAGACAGAAGACAAAACAGATAGTACAAAAAGAAAGAAAGAAAGGAAATGGATAGAAAAGTTCAGAGTACTGTGCTCACTTACTGTGTACCAGAGTGCAGGTTACCAAGCAAGTGGTGCAGAGTCAGACCGTGAGTCAGAGAGTCTGTGAAACTGGGGCCTATAAATAGGCCTGGACAGAGATTTTTCTACAAAAGTAGGTGGAGCTAATAGTTCAAATGAGCTGTTGATGGCTCAGTTGATAGCAATTAGTCCTAATGATCTCTTCAGTTTCAGAGATACAGTCTGATTAGTGTGCTAACTAAAACACAGACAGAAGACAAAACAGATAGTACAAAAAGAAAGAAAGAAAGGAAATGGAACTAAAACACAGACAGAAGACAAAACAGATAGTACAAAAAGAAAGAAAGAAAGGAAATGGATAGAAAAGTTCAGAGTACTGTGCTCACTTACTGTGTACCAGAGTGCAGGTTACCAAGCAAGTGGTGCAGAGTCAGACCGTGAGTCAGAGAGTCTGTGAAACTGGGGCCTATAAATAGGCCTGGACAGAGATTTTTCTACAAAAGTAGGTGGAGCTAATAGTTCAAATGAGCTGTTGATGGCTCAGTTGATAGCAATTAGTCCTAATGATCTCTTCAGTTTCAGAGATACAGTCTGATTAGTGTGCTAACTAAAACACAGACAGAAGACAAAACAGATAGTACAAAAAGAAAGAAAGAAAGGAAATGAACTAAAAACACAGACAGAAGACAAAACAGATAGTACAAAAAGAAAGAAAGAAAGGAAATGGATAGAAAAGTTCAGAGTACTGTGCTCACTTACTGTGTACCAGAGTGCAGGGTTACCAAGCAAGTGGTGCAGAGTCAGACCGTGAGTCAGAGAGTCTGTGAAACTGGGGCCTATAAATAGGCCTGGACAGAGATTTTTCTACAAAAGTAGGTGGAGCTAATAGTTCAAATGAGCTGTTGATGGCTCAGTTGATAGCAATTAGTCCTAATGATCTCTTCAGTTTCAGAGATACAGTCTGATTAGTGTGCTAACTAAAACACAGACAGAAGACAAAACAGATAGTACAAAAAGAAAGAAAGAAAGGAAATGGAACTAAAACACAGACAGAAGACAAAACAGATAGTACAAAAAGAAAAAGAAAGAAGGAAATGGATAGAAAAGTTCAGAGTACTGTGCTCACTTACTGTGTACCAGAGTGCAGGTTACCAAGCAAGTGGTTGCAGAGTCAGACCGTGAGTCAGAGAGTCTGTGAAACTGGGGCCTATAAATAGGCCTGGACAGAGATTTTTTCTACAAAAGTAGGTGGAGCTAATAGTTCAAATGAGCTGTTGATGGCTCAGTTGATAGCAATTAGTCCTAATGATCTCTTCAGTTTCAGAGATACAGTCTGATTAGTGTGCTAACTAAAACACAGACAGAAGACAAAACAGATAGTACAAAAAGAAAGAAAGAAAGGAAATGGAACTAAAAACACAGACAGAAGACAAAACAGATAGTACAAAAAGAAAGAAAGAAAGGAAATGGATAGAAAAGTTCAGAGTACTGTGCTCACTTACTGTGTACCAGAGTGCAGGTTACCAAGCAAGTGGTGCAGAGTCAGACCGTGAGTCAGAGAGTCTGTGAAACTGGGGCCTATAAATAGGCCTGGACAGAGATTTTTCTACAAAAGTAGGTGGAGCTAATAGTTCAAATGAGCTGTTGATGGCTCAGTTGATAGCAATTAGTCCTAATGATCTCTTCAGTTTCAGAGATACAGTCTGATTAGTGTGCTAACTAAAACACAGACAGAAGACAAAACAGATAGTACAAAAAGAAAGAAAGAAAGGAAATGGAACTAAAAACACAGACAGAAGACAAAACAGATAGTACAAAAAGAAAGAAAGAAAGGAAATGGATAGAAAAGTTCAGAGTACTGTGCTCACTTACTGTGTACCAGAGTGCAGGTTACCAAGCAAGTGGTGCAGAGTCAGACCGTGAGTCAGAGAGTCTGTGAAACTGGGGCCTATAAATAGGCCTGGACAGAGATTTTTCTACAAAAGTAGGTGGAGCTAATAGTTCAAATGAGCTGTTGATGGCTCAGTTGATAGCAATTAGTCCTAATGATCTCTTCAGTTTCAGAGATACAGTCTGATTAGTGTGCTAACTAAAACACAGACAGAAGACAAAACAGATAGTACAAAAAGAAAGAAAGAAAGGAAATGGAACTAAAAACACAGACAGAAGACAAAACAGATAGTACAAAACAGAAAGAAAGAAAGGAAATGGATAGAAAAGTTCAGAGTACTGTGCTCACTTACTGTGTACCAGAGTGCAGGTTACCAAGCAAGTGGTGCAGAGTCAGACCGTGAGTCAGAGAGTCTGTGAAACTGGGGCCTATAAATAGGCCTGGACAGAGATTTTTCTACAAAAGTAGGTGGAGCTAATAGTTCAAATGAGCTGTTGATGGCTCAGTTGATAGCAATTAGTCCTAATGATCTCTTCAGTTTCAGAGATACAGTCTGATTAGTGTGCTAACTAAAACACAGACAGAAGACAAAACAGATAGTACAAAAAGAAAGAAAGAAAGGAAATGGAACTAAAAACACAGACAGAAGACAAAACAGATAGTACAAAAAGAAAGAAAGAAAGGAAATGGATAGAAAAGTTCAGAGTACTGTGCTCACTTACTGTGTACCAGAGTGCAGGTTACCAAGCAAGTGGTGCAGAGTCAGACCGTGAGTCAGAGAGTCTGTGAAACTGGGGCCTATAAATAGGCCTGGACAGAGATTTTTCTACAAAAGTAGGTGGAGCTAATAGTTCAAATGAGCTGTTGATGGCTCAGTTGATAGCAATTAGTCCTAATGATCTCTTCAGTTTCAGAGATACAGTCTGATTAGTGTGCTAACTAAAACACAGACAGAAGACAAAACAGATAGTACAAAAAGAAAGAAAGAAAGGAAATGGAACTAAAAACACAGACAGAAGACAAAACAGATAGTACAAAAAGAAAGAAAGAAAGGAAATGGATAGAAAAGTTCAGAGTACTGTGCTCACTTACTGTGTACCAGAGTGCAGGTTACCAAGCAAGTGGTGCAGAGTCAGACCGTGAGTCAGAGAGTCTGTGAAACTGGGGCCTATAAATAGGCCTGGACAGAGATTTTTCTACAAAAGTAGGTGGAGCTAATAGTTCAAATGAGCTGTTGATGGCTCAGTTGATAGCAATTAGTCCTAATGATCTCTTCAGTTTCAGAGATACAGTCTGATTAGTGTGCTAACTAAAACACAGACAGAAGACAAAACAGATAGTACAAAAAGAAAGAAAGAAAGGAAATGGAACTAAAAACACAGACAGAAGACAAAACAGATAGTACAAAAAGAAAGAAAGAAAGGAAATGGATAGAAAAGTTCAGAGTACTGTGCTCACTTACTGTGTACCAGAGTGCAGGTTACCAAGCAAGTGGTGCAGAGTCAGACCGTGAGTCAGAGAGTCTGTGAAACTGGGGCCTATAAATAGGCCTGGACAGAGATTTTTCTACAAAAGTAGGTGGAGCTAATAGTTCAAATGAGCTGTTGATGGCTCAGTTGATAGCAATTAGTCCTAATGATCTCTTCAGTTTCAGAGATACAGTCTGATTAGTGTGCTAACTAAAACACAGACAGAAGACAAAACAGATAGTACAAAAAGAAAGAAAGAAAGGAAATGGAACTAAAAACACAGACAGAAGACAAAACAGATAGTACAAAAAGAAAGAAAGAAAGGAAATGGATAGAAAAGTTCAGAGTACTGTGCTCACTTACTGTGTACCAGAGTGCAGGTTACCAAGCAAGTGGTGCAGAGTCAGACCGTGAGTCAGAGAGTCTGTGAAACTGGGGCCTATAAATAGGCCTGGACAGAGATTTTTCTACAAAAGTAGGTGGAGCTAATAGTTCAAATGAGCTGTTGATGGCTCAGTTGATAGCAATTAGTCCTAATGATCTCTTCAGTTTCAGAGATACAGTCTGATTAGTGTGCTAACTAAAACACAGACAGAAGACAAAACAGATAGTACAAAAAGAAAGAAAGAAAGGAAATGGAACTAAAAACACAGACAGAAGACAAAACAGATAGTACAAAAAGAAAGAAAGAAAGGAAATGGATAGAAAAGTTCAGAGTACTGTGCTCACTTACTGTGTACCAGAGTGCAGGTTACCAAGCAAGTGGTGCAGAGTCAGACCGTGAGTCAGAGAGTCTGTGAAACTGGGGCCTATAAATAGGCCTGGACAGAGATTTTTCTACAAAAGTAGGTGGAGCTAATAGTTCAAATGAGCTGTTGATGGCTCAGTTGATAGCAATTAGTCCTAATGATCTCTTCAGTTTCAGAGATACAGTCTGATTAGTGTGCTAACTAAAACACAGACAGAAGACAAAACAGATAGTACAAAAAGAAAGAAAGAAAGGAAATGGAACTAAAAACACAGACAGAAGACAAAACAGATAGTACAAAAAGAAAGAAAGAAAGGAAATGGATAGAAAAGTTCAGAGTACTGTGCTCACTTACTGTGTACCAGAGTGCAGGTTACCAAGCAAGTGGTGCAGAGTCAGACCGTGAGTCAGAGAGTCTGTGAAACTGGGGCCTATAAATAGGCCTGGACAGAGATTTTTCTACAAAAGTAGGTGGAGCTAATAGTTCAAATGAGCTGTTGATGGCTCAGTTGATAGCAATTAGTCCTAATGATCTCTTCAGTTTCAGAGATACAGTCTGATTAGTGTGCTAACTAAAACACAGACAGAAGACAAAACAGATAGTACAAAAAGAAAGAAAGAAAGGAAATGGAACTAAAAACACAGACAGAAGACAAAACAGATAGTACAAAAAGAAAGAAAGAAAGGAAATGGATAGAAAAGTTCAGAGTACTGTGCTCACTTACTGTGTACCAGAGTGCAGGTTACCAAGCAAGTGGTGCAGAGTCAGACCGTGAGTCAGAGAGTCTGTGAAACTGGGGCCTATAAATAGGCCTGGACAGAGATTTTTCTACAAAAGTAGGTGGAGCTAATAGTTCAAATGAGCTGTTGATGGCTCAGTTGATAGCAATTAGTCCTAATGATCTCTTCAGTTTCAGAGATACAGTCTGATTAGTGTGCTAACTAAAACACAGACAGAAGACAAAACAGATAGTACAAAAAGAAAGAAAGAAAGGAAATGGAACTAAAAACACAGACAGAAGACAAAACAGATAGTACAAAAAGAAAGAAAGAAAGGAAATGGATAGAAAAGTTCAGAGTACTGTGCTCACTTACTGTGTACCAGAGTGCAGGTTACCAAGCAAGTGGTGCAGAGTCAGACCGTGAGTCAGAGAGTCTGTGAAACTGGGGCCTATAAATAGGCCTGGACAGAGATTTTTCTACAAAAGTAGGTGGAGCTAATAGTTCAAATGAGCTGTTGATGGCTCAGTTGATAGCAATTAGTCCTAATGATCTCTTCAGTTTCAGAGATACAGTCTGATTAGTGTGCTAACTAAAACACAGACAGAAGACAAAACAGATAGTACAAAAAGAAAGAAAGAAAGGAAATGGAACTAAAAACACAGACAGAAGACAAAACAGATAGTACAAAAAGAAAGAAAGAAAGGAAATGGATAGAAAAGTTCAGAGTACTGTGCTCACTTACTGTGTACCAGAGTGCAGGTTACCAAGCAAGTGGTGCAGAGTCAGACCGTGAGTCAGAGAGTCTGTGAAACTGGGGCCTATAAATAGGCCTGGACAGAGATTTTTCTACAAAAGTAGGTGGAGCTAATAGTTCAAATGAGCTGTTGATGGCTCAGTTGATAGCAATTAGTCCTAATGATCTCTTCAGTTTCAGAGATACAGTCTGATTAGTGTGCTAACTAAAACACAGACAGAAGACAAAACAGATAGTACAAAAAGAAAGAAAGAAAGGAAATGGAACTAAAAACACAGACAGAAGACAAAACAGATAGTACAAAAAGAAAGAAAGAAAGGAAATGGATAGAAAAGTTCAGAGTACTGTGCTCACTTACTGTGTACCAGAGTGCAGGTTACCAAGCAAGTGGTGCAGAGTCAGACCGTGAGTCAGAGAGTCTGTGAAACTGGGGCCTATAAATAGGCCTGGACAGAGATTTTTCTACAAAAGTAGGTGGAGCTAATAGTTCAAATGAGCTGTTGATGGCTCAGTTGATAGCAATTAGTCCTAATGATCTCTTCAGTTTCAGAGATACAGTCTGATTAGTGTGCTAACTAAAACACAGACAGAAGACAAAACAGATAGTACAAAAAGAAAGAAAGAAAGGAAATGGAACTAAAAACACAGACAGAAGACAAAACAGATAGTACAAAAAGAAAGAAAGAAAGGAAATGGATAGAAAAGTTCAGAGTACTGTGCTCACTTACTGTGTACCAGAGTGCAGGTTACCAAGCAAGTGGTGCAGAGTCAGACCGTGAGTCAGAGAGTCTGTGAAACTGGGGCCTATAAATAGGCCTGGACAGAGATTTTTCTACAAAAGTAGGTGGAGCTAATAGTTCAAATGAGCTGTTGATGGCTCAGTTGATAGCAATTAGTCCTAATGATCTCTTCAGTTTCAGAGATACAGTCTGATTAGTGTGCTAACTAAAACACAGACAGAAGACAAAACAGATAGTACAAAAAGAAAGAAAGAAAGGAAATGGAACTAAAAACACAGACAGAAGACAAAACAGATAGTACAAAAAGAAAGAAAGAAAGGAAATGGATAGAAAAGTTCAGAGTACTGTGCTCACTTACTGTGTACCAGAGTGCAGGTTACCAAGCAAGTGGTGCAGAGTCAGACCGTGAGTCAGAGAGTCTGTGAAACTGGGGCCTATAAATAGGCCTGGACAGAGATTTTTCTACAAAAGTAGGTGGAGCTAATAGTTCAAATGAGCTGTTGATGGCTCAGTTGATAGCAATTAGTCCTAATGATCTCTTCAGTTTCAGAGATACAGTCTGATTAGTGTGCTAACTAAAACACAGACAGAAGACAAAACAGATAGTACAAAAAGAAAGAAAGAAAGGAAATGGAACTAAAAACACAGACAGAAGACAAAACAGATAGTACAAAAAGAAAGAAAGAAAGGAAATGGATAGAAAAGTTCAGAGTACTGTGCTCACTTACTGTGTACCAGAGTGCAGGTTACCAAGCAAGTGGTGCAGAGTCAGACCGTGAGTCAGAGAGTCTGTGAAACTGGGGCCTATAAATAGGCCTGGACAGAGATTTTTCTACAAAAGTAGGTGGAGCTAATAGTTCAAATGAGCTGTTGATGGCTCAGTTGATAGCAATTAGTCCTAATGATCTCTTCAGTTTCAGAGATACAGTCTGATTAGTGTGCTAACTAAAACACAGACAGAAGACAAAACAGATAGTACAAAAAGAAAGAAAGAAAGGAAATGGAACTAAAAACACAGACAGAAGACAAAACAGATAGTACAAAAAGAAAGAAAGAAAGGAAATGGATAGAAAAGTTCAGAGTACTGTGCTCACTTACTGTGTACCAGAGTGCAGGTTACCAAGCAAGTGGTGCAGAGTCAGACCGTGAGTCAGAGAGTCTGTGAAACTGGGGCCTATAAATAGGCCTGGACAGAGATTTTTCTACAAAAGTAGGTGGAGCTAATAGTTCAAATGAGCTGTTGATGGCTCAGTTGATAGCAATTAGTCCTAATGATCTCTTCAGTTTCAGAGATACAGTCTGATTAGTGTGCTAACTAAAACACAGACAGAAGACAAAACAGATAGTACAAAAAGAAAGAAAGAAAGGAAATGGAACTAAAAACACAGACAGAAGACAAAACAGATAGTACAAAAAGAAAGAAAGAAAGGAAATGGATAGAAAAGTTCAGAGTACTGTGCTCACTTACTGTGTACCAGAGTGCAGGTTACCAAGCAAGTGGTGCAGAGTCAGACCGTGAGTCAGAGAGTCTGTGAAACTGGGGCCTATAAATAGGCCTGGACAGAGATTTTTCTACAAAAGTAGGTGGAGCTAATAGTTCAAATGAGCTGTTGATGGCTCAGTTGATAGCAATTAGTCCTAATGATCTCTTCAGTTTCAGAGATACAGTCTGATTAGTGTGCTAACTAAAACACAGACAGAAGACAAAACAGATAGTACAAAAAGAAAGAAAGAAAGGAATGGAACTAAAAACACAGACAGAAGACAAAACAGATAGTACAAAAAGAAAGAAAGAAAGGAAATGGATAGAAAAGTTCAGAGTACTGTGCTCACTTACTGTGTACCAGAGTGCAGGTTACCAAGCAAGTGGTGCAGAGTCAGACCGTGAGTCAGAGAGTCTGTGAAACTGGGGCCTATAAATAGGCCTGGACAGAGATTTTTCTACAAAAGTAGGTGGAGCTAATAGTTCAAATGAGCTGTTGATGGCTCAGTTGATAGCAATTAGTCCTAATGATCTCTTCAGTTTCAGAGATACAGTCTGATTAGTGTGCTAACTAAAACACAGACAGAAGACAAAACAGATAGTACAAAAAGAAAGAAAGAAAGGAAATGGAACTAAAAACACAGACAGAAGACAAAACAGATAGTACAAAAAGAAAGAAAGAAAGGAAATGGATAGAAAAGTTCAGAGTACTGTGCTCACTTACTGTGTACCAGAGTGCAGGTTACCAAGCAAGTGGTGCAGAGTCAGACCGTGAGTCAGAGAGTCTGTGAAACTGGGGCCTATAAATAGGCCTGGACAGAGATTTTTCTACAAAAGTAGGTGGAGCTAATAGTTCAAATGAGCTGTTGATGGCTCAGTTGATAGCAATTAGTCCTAATGATCTCTTCAGTTTCAGAGATACAGTCTGATTAGTGTGCTAACTAAAACACAGACAGAAGACAAAACAGATAGTACAAAAAGAAAGAAAGAAAGGAAATGGAACTAAAAACACAGACAGAAGACAAAACAGATAGTACAAAAAGAAGAAAGAAAGGAAATGGATAGAAAAGTTCAGAGTACTGTGCTCACTTACTGTGTACCAGAGTGCAGGTTACCAAGCAAGTGGTGCAGAGTCAGACCGTGAGTCAGAGAGTCTGTGAAACTGGGGCCTATAAATAGGCCTGGACAGAGATTTTTCTACAAAAGTAGGTGGAGCTAATAGTTCAAATGAGCTGTTGATGGCTCAGTTGATAGCAATTAGTCCTAATGATCTCTTCAGTTTCAGAGATACAGTCTGATTAGTGTGCTAACTAAAACACAGACAGAAGACAAAACAGATAGTACAAAAAGAAAGAAAGAAAGGAAATGGAACTAAAAACACAGACAGAAGACAAAACAGATAGTACAAAAAGAAAGAAAGAAAGGAAATGGATAGAAAAGTTCAGAGTACTGTGCTCACTTACTGTGTACCAGAGTGCAGGTTACCAAGCAAGTGGTGCAGAGTCAGACCGTGAGTCAGAGAGTCTGTGAAACTGGGGCCTATAAATAGGCCTGGACAGAGATTTTTCTACAAAAGTAGGTGGAGCTAATAGTTCAAATGAGCTGTTGATGGCTCAGTTGATAGCAATTAGTCCTAATGATCTCTTCAGTTTCAGAGATACAGTCTGATTAGTGTGCTAACTAAAACACAGACAGAAGACAAAACAGATAGTACAAAAAGAAAGAAAGAAAGGAAATGGAACTAAAAACACAGACAGAAGACAAAACAGATAGTACAAAAAGAAAGAAAGAAAGGAAATGGATAGAAAAGTTCAGAGTACTGTGCTCACTTACTGTGTACCAGAGTGCAGGTTACCAAGCAAGTGGTGCAGAGTCAGACCGTGAGTCAGAGAGTCTGTGAAACTGGGGCCTATAAATAGGCCTGGACAGAGATTTTTCTACAAAAGTAGGTGGAGCTAATAGTTCAAATGAGCTGTTGATGGCTCAGTTGATAGCAATTAGTCCTAATGATCTCTTCAGTTTCAGAGATACAGTCTGATTAGTGTGCTAACTAAAACACAGACAGAAGACAAAACAGATAGTACAAAAAGAAAGAAAGAAAGGAAATGGAACTAAAAACACAGACAGAAGACAAAACAGATAGTACAAAAAGAAAGAAAGAAAGGAAATGGATAGAAAAGTTCAGAGTACTGTGCTCACTTACTGTGTACCAGAGTGCAGGTTACCAAGCAAGTGGTGCAGAGTCAGACCGTGAGTCAGAGAGTCTGTGAAACTGGGGCCTATAAATAGGCCTGGACAGAGATTTTTCTACAAAAGTAGGTGGAGCTAATAGTTCAAATGAGCTGTTGATGGCTCAGTTGATAGCAATTAGTCCTAATGATCTCTTCAGTTTCAGAGATACAGTCTGATTAGTGTGCTAACTAAAACACAGACAGAAGACAAAACAGATAGTACAAAAAGAAAGAAAGAAAGGAAATGGAACTAAAAACACAGACAGAAGACAAAACAGATAGTACAAAAAGAAAGAAAGAAAGGAAATGGATAGAAAAGTTCAGAGTACTGTGCTCACTTACTGTGTACCAGAGTGCAGGTTACCAAGCAAGTGGTGCAGAGTCAGACCGTGAGTCAGAGAGAGTCTGTGAAACTGGGGCCTATAAATAGGCCTGGACAGAGATTTTTCTACAAAAGTAGGTGGAGCTAATAGTTCAAATGAGCTGTTGATGGCTCAGTTGATAGCAATTAGTCCTAATGATCTCTTCAGTTTCAGAGATACAGTCTGATTAGTGTGCTAACTAAAACACAGACAGAAGACAAAACAGATAGTACAAAAAGAAAGAAAGAAAGGAAATGGAACTAAAAACACAGACAGAAGACAAAACAGATAGTACAAAAAGAAAGAAAGAAAGGAAATGGATAGAAAAGTTCAGAGTACTGTGCTCACTTACTGTGTACCAGAGTGCAGGTTACCAAGCAAGTGGTGCAGAGTCAGACCGTGAGTCAGAGAGTCTGTGAAACTGGGGCCTATAAATAGGCCTGGACAGAGATTTTTCTACAAAAGTAGGTGGAGCTAATAGTTCAAATGAGCTGTTGATGGCTCAGTTGATAGCAATTAGTCCTAATGATCTCTTCAGTTTCAGAGATACAGTCTGATTAGTGTGCTAACTAAAACACAGACAGAAGACAAAACAGATAGTACAAAAAGAAAGAAAGAAAGGAAATGGAACTAAAAACACAGACAGAAGACAAAACAGATAGTACAAAAAGAAAGAAAGAAAGGAAATGGATAGAAAAGTTCAGAGTACTGTGCTCACTTACTGTGTACCAGAGTGCAGGTTACCAAGCAAGTGGTGCAGAGTCAGACCGTGAGTCAGAGAGTCTGTGAAACTGGGGCCTATAAATAGGCCTGGACAGAGATTTTTCTACAAAAGTAGGTGGAGCTAATAGTTCAAATGAGCTGTTGATGGCTCAGTTGATAGCAATTAGTCCTAATGATCTCTTCAGTTTCAGAGATACAGTCTGATTAGTGTGCTAACTAAAACACAGACAGAAGACAAAACAGATAGTACAAAAAGAAAGAAAGAAAGGAAATGGAACTAAAAACACAGACAGAAGACAAAACAGATAGTACAAAAAGAAAGAAAGAAAGGAAATGGATAGAAAAGTTCAGAGTACTGTGCTCACTTACTGTGTACCAGAGTGCAGGTTACCAAGCAAGTGGTGCAGAGTCAGACCGTGAGTCAGAGAGTCTGTGAAACTGGGGCCCTATAAATAGGCCTGGACAGAGATTTTTCTACAAAAGTAGGTGGAGCTAATAGTTCAAATGAGCTGTTGATGGCTCAGTTGATAGCAATTAGTCCTAATGATCTCTTCAGTTTCAGAGATACAGTCTGATTAGTGTGCTAACTAAAACACAGACAGAAGACAAAACAGATAGTACAAAAAGAAAGAAAGAAAGGAAATGGAACTAAAAACACAGACAGAAGACAAAACAGATAGTACAAAAAGAAAGAAAGAAAGGAAATGGATAGAAAAGTTCAGAGTACTGTGCTCACTTACTGTGTACCAGAGTGCAGGTTACCAAGCAAGTGGTGCAGAGTCAGACCGTGAGTCAGAGAGTCTGTGAAACTGGGGCCTATAAATAGGCCTGGACAGAGATTTTTCTACAAAAGTAGGTGGAGCTAATAGTTCAAATGAGCTGTTGATGGCTCAGTTGATAGCAATTAGTCCTAATGATCTCTTCAGTTTCAGAGATACAGTCTGATTAGTGTGCTAACTAAAACACAGACAGAAGACAAAACAGATAGTACAAAAAGAAAGAAAGAAAGGAAATGGAACTAAAAACACAGACAGAAGACAAAACAGATAGTACAAAAAGAAAGAAAGAAAGGAAATGGATAGAAAAGTTCAGAGTACTGTGCTCACTTACTGTGTACCAGAGTGCAGGTTACCAAGCAAGTGGTGCAGAGTCAGACCGTGAGTCAGAGAGTCTGTGAAACTGGGGCCTATAAATAGGCCTGGACAGAGATTTTTCTACAAAAGTAGGTGGAGCTAATAGTTCAAATGAGCTGTTGATGGCTCAGTTGATAGCAATTAGTCCTAATGATCTCTTCAGTTTCAGAGATACAGTCTGATTAGTGTGCTAACTAAAACACAGACAGAAGACAAAACAGATAGTACAAAAAGAAAGAAAGAAGGAAATGGAACTAAAAACACAGACAGAAGACAAAACAGATAGTACAAAAAGAAAGAAAGAAAGGAAATGGATAGAAAAGTTCAGAGTACTGTGCTCACTTACTGTGTACCAGAGTGCAGGTTACCAAGCAAGTGGTGCAGAGTCAGACCGTGAGTCAGAGAGTCTGTGAAACTGGGGCCTATAAATAGGCCTGGACAGAGATTTTTCTACAAAAGTAGGTGGAGCTAATAGTTCAAATGAGCTGTTGATGGCTCAGTTGATAGCAATTAGTCCTAATGATCTCTTCAGTTTCAGAGATACAGTCTGATTAGTGTGCTAACTAAAACACAGACAGAAGACAAAACAGATAGTACAAAAAGAAAGAAAGAAAGGAAATGGAACTAAAAACACAGACAGAAGACAAAACAGATAGTACAAAAAGAAAGAAAGAAAGGAAATGGATAGAAAAGTTCAGAGTACTGTGCTCACTTACTGTGTACCAGAGTGCAGGTTACCAAGCAAGTGGTGCAGAGTCAGACCGTGAGTCAGAGAGTCTGTGAAACTGGGGCCTATAAATAGGCCTGGACAGAGATTTTTCTACAAAAGTAGGTGGAGCTAATAGTTCAAATGAGCTGTTGATGGCTCAGTTGATAGCAATTAGTCCTAATGATCTCTTCAGTTTCAGAGATACAGTCTGATTAGTGTGCTAACTAAAACACAGACAGAAGACAAAACAGATAGTACAAAAAGAAAGAAAGAAAGGAAATGGAACTAAAAACACAGACAGAAGACAAAACAGATAGTACAAAAAGAAAGAAAGAAAGGAAATGGATAGAAAAGTTCAGAGTACTGTGCTCACTTACTGTGTACCAGAGTGCAGGTTACCAAGCAAGTGGTGCAGAGTCAGACCGTGAGTCAGAGAGTCTGTGAAACTGGGGCCTATAAATAGGCCTGGACAGAGATTTTTCTACAAAAGTAGGTGGAGCTAATAGTTCAAATGAGCTGTTGATGGCTCAGTTGATAGCAATTAGTCCTAATGATCTCTTCAGTTTCAGAGATACAGTCTGATTAGTGTGCTAACTAAAACACAGACAGAAGACAAAACAGATAGTACAAAAAGAAAGAAAGAAAGGAAATGGAACTAAAAAACACAGACAGAAGACAAAACAGATAGTACAAAAAGAAAGAAAGAAAGGAAATGGATAGAAAAGTTCAGAGTACTGTGCTCACTTACTGTGTACCAGAGTGCAGGTTACCAAGCAAGTGGTGCAGAGTCAGACCGTGAGTCAGAGAGTCTGTGAAACTGGGGCCTATAAATAGGCCTGGACAGAGATTTTTCTACAAAAGTAGGTGGAGCTAATAGTTCAAATGAGCTGTTGATGGCTCAGTTGATAGCAATTAGTCCTAATGATCTCTTCAGTTTCAGAGATACAGTCTGATTAGTGTGCTAACTAAAACACAGACAGAAGACAAAACAGATAGTACAAAAAGAAAGAAAGAAAGGAAATGGAACTAAAAACACAGACAGAAGACAAAACAGATAGTACAAAAAGAAAGAAAGAAAGGAAATGGATAGAAAAAGTTCAGAGTACTGTGCTCACTTACTGTGTACCAGAGTGCAGGTTACCAAGCAAGTGGTGCAGAGTCAGACCGTGAGTCAGAGAGTCTGTGAAACTGGGGCCTATAAATAGGCCTGGACAGAGATTTTTCTACAAAAGTAGGTGGAGCTAATAGTTCAAATGAGCTGTTGATGGCTCAGTTGATAGCAATTAGTCCTAATGATCTCTTCAGTTTCAGAGATACAGTCTGATTAGTGTGCTAACTAAAACACAGACAGAAGACAAAACAGATAGTACAAAAAGAAAGAAAGAAAGGAAATGGAACTAAAAACACAGACAGAAGACAAAACAGATAGTACAAAAAGAAAGAAAGAAAGGAAATGGATAGAAAAGTTCAGAGTACTGTGCTCACTTACTGTGTACCAGAGTGCAGGTTACCAAGCAAGTGGTGCAGAGTCAGACCGTGAGTCAGAGAGTCTGTGAAACTGGGGCCTATAAATAGGCCTGGACAGAGATTTTTCTACAAAAGTAGGTGGAGCTAATAGTTCAAATGAGCTGTTGATGGCTCAGTTGATAGCAATTAGTCCTAATGATCTCTTCAGTTTCAGAGATACAGTCTGATTAGTGTGCTAACTAAAACACAGACAGAAGACAAAACAGATAGTACAAAAAGAAAGAAAGAAAGGAAATGGAACTAAAAACACAGACAGAAGACAAAACAGATAGTACAAAAAGAAAGAAAGAAAGGAAATGGATAGAAAAGTTCAGAGTACTGTGCTCACTTACTGTGTACCAGAGTGCAGGTTACCAAGCAAGTGGTGCAGAGTCAGACCGTGAGTCAGAGAGTCTGTGAAACTGGGGCCTATAAATAGGCCTGGACAGAGATTTTTCTACAAAAGTAGGTGGAGCTAATAGTTCAAATGAGCTGTTGATGGCTCAGTTGATAGCAATTAGTCCTAATGATCTCTTCAGTTTCAGAGATACAGTCTGATTAGTGTGCTAACTAAAACACAGACAGAAGACAAAACAGATAGTACAAAAAGAAAGAAAGAAAGGAAATGGAACTAAAAACACAGACAGAAGACAAAACAGATAGTACAAAAAGAAAGAAAGAAAGGAAATGGATAGAAAAGTTCAGAGTACTGTGCTCACTTACTGTGTACCAGAGTGCAGGTTACCAAGCAAGTGGTGCAGAGTCAGACCGTGAGTCAGAGAGTCTGTGAAACTGGGGCCTATAAATAGGCCTGGACAGAGATTTTTCTACAAAAGTAGGTGGAGCTAATAGTTCAAATGAGCTGTTGATGGCTCAGTTGATAGCAATTAGTCCTAATGATCTCTTCAGTTTCAGAGATACAGTCTGATTAGTGTGCTAACTAAAACACAGACAGAAGACAAAACAGATAGTACAAAAAGAAAGAAAGAAAGGAAATGGAACTAAAAACACAGACAGAAGACAAAACAGATAGTACAAAAAGAAAGAAAGAAAGGAAATGGATAGAAAAGTTCAGAGTACTGTGCTCACTTACTGTGTACCAGAGTGCAGGTTACCAAGCAAGTGGTGCAGAGTCAGACCGTGAGTCAGAGAGTCTGTGAAACTGGGGCCTATAAATAGGCCTGGACAGAGATTTTTCTACAAAAGTAGGTGGAGCTAATAGTTCAAATGAGCTGTTGATGGCTCAGTTGATAGCAATTAGTCCTAATGATCTCTTCAGTTTCAGAGATACAGTCTGATTAGTGTGCTAACTAAAACACAGACAGAAGACAAAACAGATAGTACAAAAAGAAAGAAAGAAAGGAAATGGAACTAAAAACACAGACAGAAGACAAAAACAGATAGTACAAAAAGAAAGAAAGAAAGGAAATGGATAGAAAAGTTCAGAGTACTGTGCTCACTTACTGTGTACCAGAGTGCAGGTTACCAAGCAAGTGGTGCAGAGTCAGACCGTGAGTCAGAGAGTCTGTGAAACTGGGGCCTATAAATAGGCCTGGACAGAGATTTTTCTACAAAAGTAGGTGGAGCTAATAGTTCAAATGAGCTGTTGATGGCTCAGTTGATAGCAATTAGTCCTAATGATCTCTTCAGTTTCAGAGATACAGTCTGATTAGTGTGCTAACTAAAACACAGACAGAAGACAAAACAGATAGTACAAAAAGAAAGAAAGAAAGGAAATGGAACTAAAAACACAGACAGAAGACAAAAACAGATAGTACAAAAAGAAAGAAAGAAAGGAAATGGATAGAAAAGTTCAGAGTACTGTGCTCACTTACTGTGTACCAGAGTGCAGGTTACCAAGCAAGTGGTGCAGAGTCAGACCGTGAGTCAGAGAGTCTGTGAAACTGGGGCCTATAAATAGGCCTGGACAGAGATTTTTCTACAAAAGTAGGTGGAGCTAATAGTTCAAATGAGCTGTTGATGGCTCAGTTGATAGCAATTAGTCCTAATGATCTCTTCAGTTTCAGAGATACAGTCTGATTAGTGTGCTAACTAAAACACAGACAGAAGACAAAACAGATAGTACAAAAAGAAAGAAAGAAAGGAAATGGAACTAAAAACACAGACAGAAGACAAAACAGATAGTACAAAAAGAAAGAAAGAAAGGAAATGGATAGAAAAGTTCAGAGTACTGTGCTCACTTACTGTGTACCAGAGTGCAGGTTACCAAGCAAGTGGTGCAGAGTCAGACCGTGAGTCAGAGAGTCTGTGAAACTGGGGCCTATAAATAGGCCTGGACAGAGATTTTTCTACAAAAGTAGGTGGAGCTAATAGTTCAAATGAGCTGTTGATGGCTCAGTTGATAGCAATTAGTCCTAATGATCTCTTCAGTTTCAGAGATACAGTCTGATTAGTGTGCTAACTAAAACACAGACAGAAGACAAAACAGATAGTACAAAAAGAAAGAAAGAAAGGAAATGGAACTAAAAACACAGACAGAAGACAAAACAGATAGTACAAAAAGAAAGAAAGAAAGGAAATGGATAGAAAAGTTCAGAGTACTGTGCTCACTTACTGTGTACCAGAGTGCAGGTTACCAAGCAAGTGGTGCAGAGTCAGACCGTGAGTCAGAGAGTCTGTGAAACTGGGGCCTATAAATAGGCCTGGACAGAGATTTTTCTACAAAAGTAGGTGGAGCTAATAGTTCAAATGAGCTGTTGATGGCTCAGTTGATAGCAATTAGTCCTAATGATCTCTTCAGTTTCAGAGATACAGTCTGATTAGTGTGCTAACTAAAACACAGACAGAAGACAAAACAGATAGTACAAAAAGAAAGAAAGAAAGGAAATGGAACTAAAAACACAGACAGAAGACAAAACAGATAGTACAAAAAGAAAGAAAGAAAGGAAATGGATAGAAAAGTTCAGAGTACTGTGCTCACTTACTGTGTACCAGAGTGCAGGTTACCAAGCAAGTGGTGCAGAGTCAGACCGTGAGTCAGAGAGTCTGTGAAACTGGGGCCTATAAATAGGCCTGGACAGAGATTTTTCTACAAAAGTAGGTGGAGCTAATAGTTCAAATGAGCTGTTGATGGCTCAGTTGATAGCAATTAGTCCCTAATGATCTCTTCAGTTTCAGAGATACAGTCTGATTAGTGTGCTAACTAAAACACAGACAGAAGACAAAACAGATAGTACAAAAAGAAAGAAAGAAAGGAAATGGAACTAAAAACACAGACAGAAGACAAAACAGATAGTACAAAAAGAAAGAAAGAAAGGAAATGGATAGAAAAGTTCAGAGTACTGTGCTCACTTACTGTGTACCAGAGTGCAGGTTACCAAGCAAGTGGTGCAGAGTCAGACCGTGAGTCAGAGAGTCTGTGAAACTGGGGCCTATAAATAGGCCTGGACAGAGATTTTTCTACAAAAGTAGGTGGAGCTAATAGTTCAAATGAGCTGTTGATGGCTCAGTTGATAGCAATTAGTCCTAATGATCTCTTCAGTTTCAGAGATACAGTCTGATTAGTGTGCTAACTAAAACACAGACAGAAGACAAAACAGATAGTACAAAAAGAAAGAAAGAAAGGAAATGGAACTAAAAACACAGACAGAAGACAAAACAGATAGTACAATAAAGAAAGAAGAAAGGAAATGAGGATAGAAAAGGTTCAGAGTACTGTGCTCACTTACTGTTACCAGAGTGCAGGTTACCAAGCAAGTGGTGCAGAGTCAGACCGTGAGTCAGAGAGTCTGTGGAAACTGGGGCCTATAAATAGGCCTGGACAGAGATTTTTCTACAAAAGTAGGTGGAGCTAATAGTTCAAATGAGCTGTTGATGGCTCAGTTGATAGCAATTAGTCCTAATGATCTCTTCAGTTTCAGAGATACAGTCTGATTAGTGTGCTAACTAAAACACAGACAGAAGACAGAAACAGATAGTACAAAAAGAAAGAAAGAAAGGAAATGGAACTAAAAACACAGAG
>NC_137864.1:40401405-40487491 GCF_963924005.1 Protomyctophum bolini
CTATTTCAACATTTTCTTATTTGAAATGTCCACAGCAGTTGGAGATAATTGACTAAATACACGTTTTGTGCCAGAACGTTCACATGGATATATATACAACTAGAGGACCATTATTTCACTCCACGTCTTTGGAATTATTTAATGGTTGAGTACAAACGGAGCATTTATAATTCAATTCAACCAGGAACAGTAGGACGGGATCTATGCCTCTGATACATGAAAATGTACGTTTAAGTTAATTAAATGATCACAGGCGTTCTATAGGTCTAATTGCCTCCCTGACTGATTGATTGATTGATTGAAATATTTATTAACAGTTTGTAGAATTACAGTACATTTCAAGCACAAACTCAATAGGCTACAGAGACTGTTAACTGTGAGTGGACGACCCAATTAAGCATTACACTTGTTTACAACAGGGTCCACATTGTTCAATTCATCAAAACATTTAGAGACATACAAATAGACACTTCTATGTAGAACAGAACAGGAATTCATCATATAGGAAAGGGACTGTAAAAGACTGTAAAAAAACATAATAGGTGACTCGTCTCCCTCAAGACCTGCACCCTCAATACTTGAATACTTAAATACTTAAATACTTGAGGGTGAGCAGAGCGTGAGAGGCTGAAAGGGCTCTAAATTGTTGTAATCATGCTTCACGCATAATTATATGCCAAGTATGGGTGATTACAATTACTCAAGTTACTCATCTTCACTTACACACCTCTTCCACCTGGGGGCGAAAGCCACTTAAGAAGGCAACATGCAGCTTGACTTGGATCGTGTGTAATGCGCATGTGTGAAACACGTTGCCCCGGAAGTATTAATTGCGTGCCATATGCATTCATAAGTCATAACATAACGCATGAGATCGTAGTGTTGGTCAGCGTGGTCATAGCCTTACAACCATATATTATAACTGTATAATTATAAGTCATAATTCTAGTATCTCGGTGAAAAACGTCTCATGGAGGTAAAAACGCGTCAAATGGAGTCTGTGCGGCTGAAGATAAATGAACACATGACGTCGGTGGGAGAGGAGATATTTTGTGTTTTCGACCAACAGAGCGGTGTTGATGAGTTGTGTCAGCTGAAGCTTCATGTCAGAGTGTTTGTGTTGGAGCGCCTCCGTGCGGCTGCGGTGTTCATGTGCAACCTTTTCCAGAGAGAGATGGAGACACTAGGAACTCTGCTGGAGAAACAAGACATCGATCTACACACTGCAGGTAGGCCTACGTGCTGTTACACAAACAACAAACTACACACTGCAGGTAGGCCTACGTTAGCCGCAATTTGCAACTCTAGATTTTTTTACAATTGGTTGAATCTAGAGTTGCAATAACCTCCATCGACTTCCTATGCATGTTTTTTGGTTTGTGACCTCCTGGTCTTAAATTACGTTAAACTCACCAACATTGCAGCTGCAGTCCAAGCTTGAATTATCCTCTTTCAATCTGGTGTCGCTTGTTTATCATAAAAGTCCCCCGTAGAGATGTTATGAGCTACTTTCTGTCCAAAATATTCCAAGAGTGACAATATCGAGCCGCCATTTTGATTTTTGCAACGTGCCGTAAAACAAGATGTGAGGGGGAGTGCTTGTTTAATAGCGTCCCTCCCTCCCTAGGGCGTCGGCCTCTTCTTTGGGTGTCTTACCTGCGCAGGTAAGATTCTATTAAACAAGCGCTCCCCCTCACATCTTGTTTTACGGCACGTTGCAAAAATCTAAATGGCGGCTCGATATTGTCACTCTTGGAATATTTTGGACAGAAAGTAGCTCATAACATCTCTACGGGGGACTTTTATGATAAACAAGCGACACCAGATTGAAAGAGGATAATTCAAGCTTGGACTGCAGCTGCAATGTTGGTGAGTTTAACGTAATTTAAGACCAGGAGGTCACAAACCAAAAAACATGCATAGGAAGTCGATGGAGGTTATTGCAACTCTAGATTCAACCAATTGTAAAAAAAATCTAGAGTTGCAAATTGCGGCTAGGCCTACGTGCTGTTACACAAACAACAAACTACACACTGCAGGTAGGCCTACGTGCTGTTACACAAACAACAAACTACACACTGCAGGTAGGCCTACGTGCTGTTACACAAACAACAAACTGTACACTGCGACTTGCAGTCTGCAAGTATACACACCAGCAACCCAGATTCGTCACAAACAAGGGACTCAATTATTTTCGCTCCTATGCCACCAAAATGTGGAACGCCCTACCAACAGTCATTAAAGACATGCGTATCCCTTGACTCCTTCAAAAACGCTCTCAAAGCATAACGACAGTATTTTGACAAACACACTTGTCCCGGCATACTGTTTAACTATGCCAAAATAAATTATGCAAAATACTGTCAAAATATTGGTTGAGATATTGGGGCTCTCTGGTGGAGCTGTTGCCCCCGCGACCCGACAACAGATTAAATGGATGGATGGTAGAAGAGTCTCTTTGATTCACAACATTGAATCTGTTACGTGGTCACCATGAACTCTCCTCTCCTCTCTCACCAAAGTGTGGTCCGGGGACTCCCAGGGGTCCTTGAGGAATTTCCAGGGGGTCGATCATTGGTTCCTATTGGCTGGGCTTTAAACAGTCATAACTTCAATCCCCTTCATGCTACAGGTCTCAAACTTGGTGGGTGGTCTTACAGGATAGGCTGTAACATATTAAGCCCCGCCCCCGCTGTCTTCCTACTGGCTGGGCTTTAAGCAGCCATAACTCCAATCCCCAGCATGCTACAGGTCTCAAACTTGGTGGGTGTTGTTACAGGTCAGGCTGTAACCTCGCCTCACCAGGCTTTCCACCACCTCGGAGGAAAGCCTGGTCTCTGTTTCAAAAGTCCGTATGATCCGGTCGGGAGCGGATGATATCGTTACGTCATGTTGTAGTATTGTTTTGTAGTCATAAGGATGATATTGTTACGTCATGTTGTAGTATTGTTTTGTAGTCATCAGGATGAAATCGTTACGTCATGTTGTAGTATTGTTTTGTAGTCATCAGGATGATATCGTTACGTCATGTTGTAGTCATTGTTTTGTAGTCATCAGGATGATATCGTTACGGCATGTTGTAGTATTGTTTTGTAGTCTTCAGGATGATATCGTTACGTCATGTTGTAGTCATTGTTTTGTAGTCATCAGGATGATATCGTTACGTCATGTTGTAGTATTGTTTTGTAGTCGACAGGCAGGAACAACAGGGCGGCAACTTCCTTTTCCCTCAAACCGGAAGAATAACAATAAAAGCTCTCGTAGTCTGTAGCTTTTATTGAGAAAAATCAGTTTGAGGGAAAAGGAAGTTGCCGCCTGTTGTTCCTGCCTGTCGACTACAAAACAATACTACAACATGACGTAACGATATCATCCGTTCCTGACAGGATCATATCATATACCCTAAATGAAATGATGCCCGGGCTAGACAGGCTGTAACATATTAAGCTCCGCCCCCGCTGTCTTCCTATTGGTTGGGCTTTAAACAGCGTAACTCTGGTCTCCAGCATGCTACAGGTCTCAAATGTGGTGGGTGTTTACAGGACAGGCTGTAACATATAACATAATAATAATAATAATAATAATAATAAACGTTATTTATAAATAACTTTTTAAAACAATGTTACAAAGTGCTTTCCAATATAGGAAACGGGTGAACACAATATAAAACGATCAATAATTAAAGTAAAAGCCATCGTGAACAAGTGTGTTTTTAGCTGTGATTTAAAATAACTCTGTATGGTGATGTGTCTTAGGGCCTCTGGTAAGACATTCCACAGCTTAGGTGCCCGGGCCGAGAAAGCCTGCTGCTCACCCATGGTGACGAGCTGGGTAGCCGGAACCTCCAGGAGAGCCTTGCTTGCCGATCTAAGGCTACGTGTTGGCCTATGGGGCTCCAGCATGTATTTTATATAAATGGGGGCCAAGCCTTGTAGTGCCTTTAAAAGTGGTAATTCAAATATAAAACCAATCCTAAAATGAACAGGCAGCCAGTGGAGGGAGTCGAGGACAGGGGTAATGTGGTCAGGCCTTCTGGGGTTGGTCAGTAATCTGGCTGCTGAGTTCTGTACCATTTGAAGACGGGAGATAGTTATTTTTATTGAGTCCGGAATATAGTGAGTTGCAGTAATCTAAGCGTGTTGTGACGAAAGCATGGATTATATTAAGCACCGCCCCCACTGTCTTCCTATTGGCTAGGCTTTAAACAGCCGTAACTCTGGTCTCCAGCATGCTACAGGACTCAAACGTGGTGGGTGGTCTTACAGACCTCCAATTTAATAAAATAAATACCACTTCCGGTTTATCGTGTATTTGACCCTACCTCCCGAACAAAAGGTTGCACAGACTTGGCAACCTGCAAGCACACAGTAAAACAGATACTAGTCTGTTATTCTTTCCAGCCAGTCATCCACTACTAATCTTGCACTGAGGTACACGATTCAAACCTCTTATAGAGTCTTTGTATTTTTTTTCCTAGACTTTCTCCACGTCACTGTGTGTAAAGAGGAGGTTACATCTGAAGAGGAGAGGAGCTCCAGTCCTGTCCAGGAGGAACCACAACCTCCACAGATTAAAGATGAACAGGAGGAGCTACTTCAAAGACCAGAGGAGGCTGGTGGGTCAACGGTGACATTACTAGCAGTAAAAAGTGAAGCTGATGATGATGAAAACGGAGGGACAGAGCCTGTAGCCGGCACCTCAACTGAACACATGAAAACGCAAGCTTATGTGGAGTACTGGGTACGATCGCAACAAACTGGTGATGACCAGCTCCTCTCTTCACACTGTGATGAGTGGAAGGAGACTAGGAGAGATCAGTCCGATTTAAACACACACAACGTGGGAGGACAGTGCATGCTGTCCCAGGACCTGCAATCACCAAAACAAACTGACTCCATGAAGAGTCACACGGGGAATAAATGTTTTACCTGTACAGAGTGTGGAAAAATGTTTAATCAAAGGGGAAATCTAAATAAACACATGATGACTCACACGGGCGAAAAGCCATTTTCTTGTATTGTTTGTGGTACAGGCTTTACTCAGATGGGTAATCTAAAGATACACCTGAGGACTCACACAGGCGAAAAGCCCTATGCCTGCACAGTTTGTGGTAGAGGCTGTGTTAACACTAGTCATCTAAAAAGACACATGAGGACTCATACGGGCGAAAAGCCTCTTTCTTGTGCAGTCTGTGGTAAAAACTTTGCCGAAACGGGTACTCTAAAAAGACACATGAGGACTCATTCAGCGGGAAAGCCCTTTTTGTGTACAGTATGTGGTAAAGGTTGTCGTGACACAAGTGATCTGAAAAGACACATACAGACACATACACTACAGGGGGTCGGGGAAAGCCTAAATCTAATCCAGGATGGCAATAACAAAGATTCTAAAGACGAGGAATCACATAACCTGACAAACGTGACGTGAATAAATTAAACTATTGGTTTCTTGTTAATAGATTTTTCTTTGATCTTGTGTATGGATCTTATTTTTTTTATTCAACATGATGGAATTTTAAATGTTTTTTATTATCTTGTATTATTCCCTTCAGTTCTTAGGTTCAGTTCAGTTCAGTTTTATTTTGGTCATAAAAAAAAGCAAAACATTACATTACATGTATTCATTTTAGGCTGAAGCCAATGGCTTATTGTGCCTATCCCAGGTTATTAGTAAAACAATATGAGCACCATTTTTCAGGATTAATTTTTTTTTAATGTTCATTATTATATTAATTAATATGCAATCAATAATTATTATAATCATTTGTATTCATGCAATACTGGTGCTGACATGGTGCTGGCTGTATGTATAGCTGTTCATTGTGTTGACATGCATGTTGTTTGGATTGTTAAATATTATAAAATAATCATAGTTCATATTTGGTACTAGATGCCAGAGACGGTTGAGTTAGTTTGATTTCTTATATACATTCTACAGAGTTCAATGTGTGTACAGTATATATTGTTTCTAAACTCAAAGAAACCCTTTTATAACTGGGAAAATAAATATTGATAATACATATTTTTTTGTTTGTTTGGTTTAATAAAGGTTTCAACAATATATATATTCTCATATAGATTCTCTATGATTGCTTTTTCATTACAGAAATGTACATACACATTCACATACAGTAGCTACACCTGCTATCAAAATATGAATAGACTAAACTACACAAGTGTTCCTAAACAATCTGGCATTGGTGGCGTTTTTATTTTCCTTTTCCTGACAGTTGCTTGTTAACCCATTCTGACCTGAGATCAGATTCATACGAGGTTTCCACTGGACAACACACTGGTCTGATTAACCCATTCTGACCTGAGATCAGATTCTAAAAATGTCAGTCGTTTTTCGATTTTTCAAAAATAGCAGACCTACGAGCTTGTAGATCTGCTATTTTTCAATAGCTAAAGCATGACATAATGCTAACACCAAAATGGGTTCCCGTTCAGAACGGGTTAACTTTCTTTTTCTTTCTTTAGGTGCAGCTTCATTAATTTTGTCGACTAAAACTGACAATGTTCGTCAACTACCTTTTTCACTGACGACAAACTAAATAAAGATACAAACCCATTTTCACAACAAATAAAAACTAGACTAAGATGGACTATTGTGTAGTAAGAGATCCAGTAGAAAGAAGTAAGGCAAGTCATTCAATGCGTCTGTGTTTCACTCTGAAAATAGGCAATCTACAAGCCCACAACACGTCACACCGGGCCACGCTGTGGGCTTGTAGATTGGCTATGTTCAGCACAATGCCAAGTATAAATGGACTAAAATCTTGTGATATTTAGTCAACTAAAAACATTTCAAATGTGACTAAAACTAAATGGAATTTATACTATGACTAATACTATAAAAATGAGCTTGAACCTGTATTTCCTGACCTTATTGCTTACCTTTGGAGCTCAGCTCTCATCCATTATTCAAAAAAGAAAAAACGTCTATACTTTCCCTCAACATTTATCTCACCAACATTGCAGCTGCTGACCAAACTAATACATATCTAATTATCTATTATCTATCTTTGTTTACCCATGTTTATTATCTTTTTTCCCCATTATTTTTTTTTTAATTCTGTACAGTGTTTTATATGTGTTGATGCTATTCTATATTTGTCATGTCTGTTTCTGTCTGTATGTATGTTTCCTTTTAGAATATTGGTTAACTTTAGATGATTGATTTTAGATTTTTAAATCTAAAAACCTTTAAATGTTCTGATTAATTGAAAATGGAGTACCCTGATGAACAAGTCTTAGTGCTTTTCCTGGTTACTTACAATATATCCTCGCAGTAGCAGTTTTTTCGCAAACTGAATGCTGAATACTAAAGTATTCAATCCGTGCGTCCAGTTACACACCTCCTCCAGCAGGGGGCGAAAGGCAGAGCCTTTGCAAGCAAACGGCGTGTAGCCTAGGCTTTGGTATGTCGCTGCTGCGCATGCTTGAAACGCATAGAGGTTGTTAGCTTATTACTCTATGGTTGTTAGCCTTTTAGCTCTATGGTTCTTTTTCCTCGTGGTGTGAAATCAACAGAGTGGTGCTAAAAACAACGTATCATGATGAAGGAGGTAAAAACGTGTCAAATGGAGTCTGTACGGCTGAAGATAAACGAACACATGACGTCGGTGGGAGAGGAGATAGTGTGTGTTTTGGACCAACACAGCGGTGTTGATGATTTGTGTCAGCTGAAGCTTCGTGTCAGAGTGTTTGTGTTGGAGAGCCTCAGTGCTGCTGCGGTGTTCTTTTGCAACCTTTTCCAGAGAGAGATGGAGACACTAGAAGGAACTGTGCTGGAGAAACAAGACATTGATGTACACATCACTGCAGGTATGTGTTACACATAGCCTAAGATTTAGAGACTCTCGTAGATGTATTTTTGTGTGGCTGGGTGCGTGCCTGGCTGGGTGTCTGGCCGCCTGGGTGGGTATGAGCACGAAAATAGCATGGTTGTTTTTCACCACCTGTGTGCAACCTAACACACACACACACACACACACACACACACACACACACACACACACACACACACACACACACACACACACATGCACGTATTAACTGTATATATGATGATTTTGGGTGTGCCAGTACAGTACAGTAAAGTAGAGGGTACAGTAGAGGGACCCCCACAATCACATAATGACTGTACCTGTTTTCTGTAAACCTACAGTGTAATAGCATCATATATTTCACCTTGTGCAAAATAGTGTTATTTTTGGGGGGTTTTTGTACTTTGTGATTATGTTGTACATTTGTACTCAGGCCGTCCTTGAAAAAGAGAGCATGCTCTCAGTCTCAATGGTCTTCCCTGAATAAAGGTCAATAAAAACATTTAGGGAAAATCCCAAATATGTACGTATACAAGCCACACCGGACTATAAGCCGCTAGGGCATTAACCAAACGTGATTTTTGATAGTCGACATGAATACCATACAAATCGATTAGTCGGCGGTAAATTATAATTATTTGTATTTGTATTTATTTATTCAGCACAGTATAAAAAAGAAAATAACACACACAGTGAACATATAAATATGAGAATGGTAAGGTGCTAGGCTGAGGCAAAAAAGCCCAAGGGGCTTATACGAGGCCTCTACCTATATAGATTATAATGAAACATTGTACATGAGATATAGAATATCCAGAAAACATGATTGCAGTATATAAAACATAAACAAAACAACAAAACAAAAACACAACAAGAACACGATTAGAAATGTTTGGTTATTTACATGATTAGAGAAAAGAATAGATGATGCAAAGAAATATAATTAGGTGATCTGGTCAATTAAGTTGGTCCTAAACTTATGTTTGAAATGTTTTAATGAAGTAGAATTTGATGAGATTGCTGTATAGGGCCCCCCTGTATCTTCTGTATCTTCTTATTTCTTCCCATACAATCAAGCATTAAAAGTTTCAAACACCGTTTTCTGAAACGAACATGGAGTGAAGCCTTCGCTCCCTTCACTGTGAAGGGTTAACACAGCCGAGCACAGCCAGTGAAATGCATGCAGGCTGGCTTTGCAGCTGCCGTTCTGATTGGCCGAAATTCACAACAGCTGTTAAAGTTACAAGTCTACACTGCCTCACGGATGGACGCCTTGTGAGCTTGTAGATCTGCTATTTTCGTTGTGCAAGACCTTTCTACGGAGCAGCATAGCATTAGCATGTTAAAGGGACACTTCAAAAAAATATATGTTAATGATGTTTAGAAGCTTTAGAACACTTTCCTGGGGGTCTTTATGTGTGTAATATGTGGTTTTAGATATTTTAGATTGTAGCAGTGAGCACAGTGTCTCTGATGTCATGGACACTGGTCTCACTACCTTCCTGTACTACAATTCCCATAATTCTTTGGTGCACTGCTCTTCCTTGTGGATAGGGGGAGAGCTGTCTTACTGAGACAACATGTAGTCCAGGTTGCAAATGCTGCCTCTGCGTTAGCTGTAAAAATCCATAGATTTCTTTATTAAGTCCTATTAATTTTATTATTTATTATTAAAGTATTTGTTGTATTCCTTCATTCCAGAGCAGTGTGTGGAGTCCAGTCTGCAGGTGAAGATCAGTTCTCCAGCCACGGCTGTTTCTATTAATCAGGAACCTGAAGTCAACCATGATTTCAGTAAGTTTCAAGCACCCTCTTTTTTTTTTTGTTGGTGAAAGTGGGTCGGTACCGATGATAATCAACCGGTTATAGATTTTAACATTAACAATGTGACAACATCAATGAGCCCTGCGTTGATCTAAATCAGGGGTGTCAAACTGGTGATCCGTGGGCATTTTGCGGCCCACGAAGAGGTCCAATGTGGCCATTTAGATTCTAAATGGATCATGAATCCGATGATGGTTCGGTTGTAAAAGTATTACAACCAAATTAGAATTAACTTTAGAATTAGAATTAACTGAAGCTCTGCGGTTAAGTATTAACTAACCTGCTCCAGAAGACTCACTGATCTAACTTTCACCTCTCGTTCAGCTCGTCTCGCACTGAGAGCGCTGCAATGTAAACAAACAGCGGTCACATGATTTACAGCACACCATCACATTTAAATTTGGAACATGTGGACAAAGAGTAATCTGTTAATACTGTATATACGGTACAAGTTTCATGACTCTGATGAAGACCGCAAGGTCGAAACGTTAGTCATTTGTGTAACTCCCTCCGAGCACAGACAGACACATGTGGTTTCCTCTACTGATTTATTTGAAGAAGGCGATCTCAAAACACACCGTGAAAACTATAAACAATAAAGTAAAACAAGCACGTTACAATTAACATAAAATGGCATGCACAGCATGTAGATGCAAAACATTTCACAGTAAAATACAGACAAAACAAACAACAAATACCTCGTTGGCTGCGTGCATAACAAGGAAGGGAATCACTTGAGACACAGACAGAACAGGACTTTGACCCTTCAAAATAAAAGCACCACAACAACTTTACAAGAAAAATACATGAAATAAGGGTTTAACATGAATATGAACTTCTTAATTATGAACTTATTTTAGCCTTCTTATGAACTTTGTCTTAGAGAAATATACAAATTATATTACTCATAGTGGCAACAGTTACAATTTGCGTGTATATTAGCTCCTAATAAAAGTGTCCGTAAATGTCCGTGCTGCTCCAGTGTCCTCTCCTCCTTCTGCATCTGTTGTTCTCTTGTTCCTGTGATGCACCGGACCAGCCGTTCCAGGCTCGAGATTGGTTGGTAGACTTCAAAACTTTTATAGAATTTATTTTTGATGCAAACCAGAGCCTTAAATATAGACAGAGTTGTGCAAACTGCGTTCACTTAATGGGGCTTCAGTCCAATAGACTAGCCCCATGGACTTCCTACATAGACTTCTATTGAGAATGGGGACAACCAACTGGGACAAGTCCTGGACTGGCACAACGGAGACAGCGCTTGTGTCACCTGGCACTTAATGATACGTGTGTCCATTCATGTTTTTTTCTAGACTTCCTGCACGTCCCTGTGTGTAAAAAGGAGGTTCCACCTGAAGAGGAGAGGAGCTTCAGTCCGGTCCCGGAGGAACCACAACCTCCACAGATTAAAGATGAACAGGAGGAGCTACTTCAAAGACCAGAGGAGGCTGGTGGGTCAACGTTGACATTACTAGCAATGAAGAGTGAAGATGATGACGATGATGAAAATGGAGAAACAGAGCCTGTAGCCGCTACCTCAACCGAGCACATTAAAACACAAGCTTATGTAGAGTACTGGGTACGATCACAACCAACTAGTGATGAGCAGCTTCTCTCTTCACACTGTTCTGAATCTGACGCTGAAGACAGTGATGAGTGGGAGGAGACTAGGGGAGATCAGTCAGCTTTAAACACACTGAAATCACAAAACACACAAAATGTGGGAGGACAGCGCAAGCTGGCCCAGGACCTGAAATCATCACAACAAACTCACACAGGGAAGAAAAGTTGTAGTTGTACGGAGTGTGGCAAAATGTTTAAACACAAGGGAAATCTAAAAAAACACATGATGACTCATACAGGTGAAAAACCATGTACTTGCGCAGTTTGTGGTAAAGGCTTTGTTGATACAAGTCGTCTAAAAAAACACATGATATATCATACAGGCAAAAGGCCCTGTACTTGCACGGTTTGTGGTAAAGGCTTTATTGAGGCAAGTCATTTAAAAACACACATGACGACTCATACAGGTGAAAAACCCTATACTTGTACAGTATGTGGTAAAGGCTTTGCTAGAAATTGTAGTCTAAAAATACACATTATGACTCATACAGGCGAAAAGCCATTTTCTTGTTCCGTTTGTGGTACAGGCTTTACTCAGACGGGTAGTCTAAAAATACACATGAGGACTCATACAGGCGAAAAGCGGCAAAAGACATTTTCTTGTTCTGTTTGTGGTAAAGGCTTTGTTGACAGTTATCTAAAAATACACATGAGGACTCATACAGGCGAAAAGCCCTATTCGTGTACAGTATGTGGTAAAGGCTTTGCTGCGAAAAGTACAGTAGAAAAACACATGAGGACTCATACAGGCGAAAAGCCCTATACTTGCACAGTATGTGGTAGAGGCTTTGCTAATAAAGATGGTCTAAAAACACACATGATGACTCATACAGGTGAAAAGCCCCATACTTGCACAGTATGTGGTAAGGGCTCTGTTAGTATAAGTCATCTAAAAACACACATGATATCTCATACAGGCAAAAAGCCTCTTTCTTGTACAGTATGTGGTAAAGGCTATGTTCACAAGGGTGAGCTAAAAATACACATGAGGACTCATACAGGCGAAAGGCCATTTTCTTGTGCGGTTTGTGGTAAAGATGCTCTTAGCACACGTCATCTAAACAATCACATGAAGATTCATACAGGCGAAAAGCCCTTTTCTTGTACAGTATGCGGTAAAAGCTTTGTCATTAATAGTCATCTAAAATCACACATGAGGACTCATACAGGCGAAAGGCCCCTTTTGTGTACAGTTTGTGGGAAAGGCTTTGTTGACACAAGTCATCTAAAATCACACATGATGACCCATACAGGCGAAAAGCCCTTTTCTTGTACATTATGTGGTAAAGGCTGTGTGCGCAAGAGTGAGCTAAAACAGCACATGAGAACTCATACAGGCGAAAAGCCCTATCCGTGTACAGTATGTGGTAAAGGCTTTGCCGAGAAAGGTACAGTAGAAAAACACATGAGGACTCATACAGGCGAAAAGCCCTTTTCTTGTACAGTCTGTGGTAAAGGCTTTGTTACCAGAGGTAATCTAAAAAAACACATTAGGACTCATACAGGCGAAAAGCCATTTTCTTGTTCCGTTTGTGGTACAGGCTTTACTCAGACGGGTAGTCTAAAAATACACATGAGGACTCATACAGGCGAAAAGCCCTATTCGTGTACAGTATGTGGTAAAGGCTTTGCCGAGAAAGGTACAGTAGAAAAACACATGAGGACTCATACAGGCGAAAGGCCCTTTTCGTGTACTGTTTGTGGTTCAAGCTTTACTCAGATGACTGGTCTAAAAACACACTTGAGGACTCATACAGGCCAAAAGCTCTATTCGTGTACAGTATGTGGTAAAGGCTTTGCTGAGAAACGTACTGTAAAAACACACATGAGGACTCATACCAGGAGGGAAAGCCTTTAACTTAAGTTAGTCACACACAGAGACATTATATGAGCATTGGTTCTTAATAGGGATGCACAATGAATCAGTAGCATAATCGGAATTGGCCATATCGGCCATAAAAATGCCATATCGGTATCTGAATGTTCACAAAATAATACAGATTATTTAATTGGTTTTCACCAACAAAAATAAATAAAAATTATAAAGAAATCTACATGTATTTGTTTACTCATCTCATCCAGTCATTCAGTTGTGAAAACAGACCCTGCAAATAATCGGAGATCGGATATCGGTCATAATTTCGTAATCGTGCACCCCTAATTCTTAACTAGGATGGTAATGACAAAGATTCTAAAGCTGAGGAATTACATAATCTGACAAACATGACTGAATAAAATAAATGTATGTAAATCTTATTTTCGATCCAACTTGATGGAATTTCAAATGTTTATTTTGTATTTATTTTGTATTCCCTTCAGCTCTTAGGTTATTAGTAGAACAATACGATCTATTCATATTTTTCAATATAAGGGATATTTCACTTTAAAAAAAGCTTGATAAAACATTTAGCACATATTTGGTAGGTGCCAGAGACATTTGAGTTAGTTTGATTACTTATTTACTGTTCTACAGTTTTGTGTCTTTATTGAGGAGTCTTTCTGAACTCAAAGAAACCCTTTTATACCTGGGAAAGGGTTATGGGGATATTGATAATGTTTTTTGTTTGCTTGGTATAATATAAGTTTTCAACACTACAAGTCTTCCATGTGTGCTTTTAGCTTTATCATTACATGAATGTTATCAAATATGTCTTGTATTTACCCCAAAACTACTGTGAACAATGCAGCCATTTTACAGCCTGTATACCTTGTGCTTAAAGGGACACTTCACTCTTTTTGCAAAAAGAAATATGTTAATGACATTTAGAAGCTTTAGAACACTTTCCTGGGGGTATTTATGTGTGTAATATGTGGTTTTAGATATTTTAGATTGTAGCAGTGAGCACAGTGTCTCTGATGTCACTGCTACAATCTAAAATATCTAAAACCACATATTACACACATAAAGACCCCCACCCTCTTTTTTTTGTTGGTGAAAGTGGGTAGGTACCGATGATAATCAAACAGTTATCGATTTAAACATAAACAATGTGACAACATCAATGAGCCCTGCGTTGATCTAAATCAGGGGTGTCAAACTGGTGACTGGAATTTTGCGGCCCACAAAGAGGTCCAATGTGGCGATTCATGATCCATTTAGAGTCTAAATGGATCAATTCTAATTCTAAAGTTAATTCTAATTTGGTCTAAATTTTAGACCAAATTAGAATTAACTTTAGAATTAGAATGAACTGAAGCTTTGCGGTTAAGTATTAACTAACCTGCTCCAGAAGACTCACTGATCTAACTTTCACCTCTCGTTCAGCTCGTCTCGCACTGAGAGCGCTGCAATGTAAACAAACAGCAGTCACATGATTTACAGCACAGAGTGCAGTCAGCACGCCATCACATTTAAATTTGGAACATGTGGACAAAGTGTAATCTGTTAATACTGTATATACGGTACAAGTTTCATGACTCTGATGAAGACCGCAAGGTCGAAACGTTAGTCATTTTTGTGTATATTAGCTCATAATAAAAGTCTTAAATGTCCGTGCTGCTCCAGTGTCCTCTCCTCCTTCTGCATCTGTTGTTCTCTTGTTCCTGTGATGCACCGGACCAGCCGTTCCAAGCTTGATAGTCTCCCTTTGTACAAGTTTCAAAACTTTTATAGAATTTATTTTTGATTGATGTGTAAACCAGAGCCTTAAATATAGACAGAGTTATGCAAACTGCGTTCACTTCATGGGGCTTCAGTCCAATAGACTAGCCCCATGGACTTCCTACATAGACTTCTATTGAGAATGGGGACAACCAACTGGGACAAGTCCTGGACCGGAACTAGGCCTGGCACAACGGAGACAGCGCTTGTGTCACCTGGCACTTAATGATACGTGTGTCCATTCATGTTTTTCCTAGACTTCCTGCACGTCCCTGTGTGTAAAAAGGAGGTTCCACCTGAAGAGGAGAGGAGCTCCAGTCTGGTCCAGGAGGAACCGCAACCTCCACACATTAAAGATGAACAAGAGGAGCTACTTCAAAGTGCAGAGGAGGCTGGTGGGTCAACGTTTACATTACTAGCAGTGAAGAGTGAAGATGAAGATGATGACGATGAAAATGGAGAAACAGAGCCTGTAGCCGCTACCTCAACTGAGCACATTAAAACACAAGCTTATGTAGAGTACTGGGTACGATCACAACCAACTAGTGATGAGCAGCTTCTCTCTTCACACTGTTCTGAATCTGACGCTGAAGACAGTGATGAGTGGGAGGAGACTAGGGGAGATCAGTCAGCTTTAAACACACTGAAATCACAAAACACAGAAAATGTGGGAGGACAGTGCAAGCTGTCCCAGGACCTGAAATCATCACAACAAACTCACACAGGGAAGAAAAATTGTAGTTGTACGGAGTGTGGCAAAATGTTTAAACACAAGGGGAATCTAAAAAAACACATGATGACTCATACAGGTGAAAAACCCTGTACTTGCGCAGTTTGTGGTAAAGGCTTTGTTAATACAAGTCGTCTAAAAAAACACATGATATATCATACAGGCAAAAGGCCCTGTACTTGCACGGTTTGTGGTAAAGGCTTTATTGATGCAAGTCATTTAAAAACACACATGACGACTCATACAGGTGAAAAACCCTATACTTGTACAGTATGTGGTAAAGGCTTTGCTAGAAATTGTAGTCTAAAAATACACATTAGGACTCATACAGGTGAAAAGCCATTTTCTTGTTCCGTTTGTGGTACAGGCTTTACTCAGACGGGTAGTCTAAAAATACACATGAGGACTCATACAGGCGAAAAGCCCTATTCGTGTACAGTATGTGGTAAAGGCTTTGCTGAGAAAGGTACAGTAAAAACACACATGAGGACTCATACCCGGAGGGAAAGCCTTTAATGTAAGTTAGTCACACACAGAGACATTATATGAGCATTGGTTCTTAATAGGGATGCACAATTAATCAGTAGCAAAATCGGAATTGGCCATAAAAATGCCATATCGGTATCGGAATGTTCACAAAATAATACAGATTATTTAATTGGTTTTCACCAATAAAAATAAATAAAAATGATAAAGAAATCTACATGTATTTGTTTACTCATCTCATTCAGTCATTCAGTTGTGAAAACAGACCCTGCAAATAATCGGAGATCGGATATCGGTCATAATTTCGTAATCGTGCACCCCTAATTCTTAACTAGGATGGTAATGACAAAGATTCTAAAGCTGAGGAATTACATAATCTGACAAACATGACTGAATAAAATAAATGTATGTAAATCTTATTTACGATCCAACTTGATGGAATTTCAAATGTTTATTTTGTATTTATTTTGTATTCCCTTCAGCTCTTAGGTTATTAGTAGAACAATACGATCTATTCATATTTTTCAATATAAGGGATATTTCACTTTAAAAAAAGCTTGATAAAACATTTAGTACATATTTGGTAGGTGCCAGAGACATTTGAGTTAGTTAGTTTGATTATTTATTTACTGTTCTACAGTTTTGTGTCTTTATTGAGGAGTTTTTCTGAACTCAAAGAAACCCTTTTATACCTGGGAAAGGGTTATGGGAATATTGATAATGTTTTTTGTTTGCTTGGTATAATATAAGTTTTCAACACTGCAAGTCTTCCATGTGTGCTTTATCATTACATGAATATTATCAAATATGTCTTGCCATCAAAACTACTGTGAACAATGCAGCCATTTTACAGCCTGTATACCTTGTGCTTAAAGGGACACTTCACCCTTTTTGTAAAGAAATATATGTTAATGACGTTTAGAAGCGTACACAAAATGAATACAATATATTTAATTTAATTGGCTCAAGAATGACACAGCTTGTCCTGTATACTGATTTTCACTCTTACTGACAAACAAATCTCCATTCTCCAATGTAAAACTATGAAAATAAGCATAAATACATGCACATAAATAAATGGAACAAAAAGCGTGTGTGTGTGTGTGTGTGTGTGTGTGTGTGTGTGTGTGTGTGTGTGCATATATATGTGAACTGAGCAGTGTCTTCACAGCCTTTGGGAAAAAGCCTGTTGGTTCTGGCCTTGATGACCTTCAGCCTTCCGGATGTAAGGGACTCGAACAGGTGACGTCTGGGGTGTGAAATAATTTGCAACCAAATAATAATTTGCTGGGTGCTGGTGGCGTGTTTCCTCCTCCGCGTCATCAGTGCCCATACCTGAAGGCGGGGGTTGGCGAAAGGGCCTTTCTGTGTGGAGTTTGCATGTTCTCCCCGTGTCCCCTAGGGTAGGTACCCTCACAAAAAACATGCAGCAATCCTGGTCTCTAAACTGCCTCCCCCTGGCCAGCCGGGGCGCCTGATGGAGGGGAAAGGAACTGGTTGGAATAACGTGTTCCTTCCACGCGCTACGTCCAACCAGGGTAACTCCCCCTGTCAGGTGTAAAGGAGCAACTTGGACACTCATGCATGAAGGAAACATGAGTTCAAGTCCGTTGCTCTCCGGACACTCATGCATGAAGGAAACATGAGTTCAAGTCCGTTGCTCTCCCCAGGTTGGCGGAGGATGTGTAGAGCCCAGGATCACATTAGATAATTGACACAGGGGTGAAAAATGGGTTACAAAATCGTGGGATAAAAAATAATAATAATAATAATTTGCAACCACTATAATAATGGCATATATTTCCTACAGCTTTATGTCCAAAAATCTCAACTATGTAACCCTTTAACAATTCCTATATATAGGCCTATATTTGTTAAATAATAAAGAAGAAAATAAGAAGCGATTCTGATGAAGGCAGCTGGTCGTTTTTTTAACCCTTGTTGTTTTCATGAAATATAGGATTTTTCTACTTCCACAGAGCTGCCTTGGACCCTCTTTTAAAGAACGTGTGCGCTGTAGCCTACTGTATAGACCTAATTTTGACCACGGCTTCAATCATAATTATACATACAGACAGTATTGCGTACATGATATTGGTGTAGTGGTTTTCAAAGTGAAATACAGTCAGGGACCCTCTGGCTGGCTTACTTACTCGAGCGGGTTCCAACTAGACCCCGTCTGTAACTCTGAGATTGTACAAATGGAACCAAATAGACCCCATTAATTTGGTTCCATTTGTACACTCTCAGAGTTGTGGTCATAACGGTACTTGAAATTTAAAATATGTTTTAGAACACATGCCGCTGCTGACAAGCAACTGCTAAATAAACATACAATGCATTTAGAGTTTATATTTTGTTTTATCAAATGCTGCTTAATTAGATCACACTTTAGTTTTATGAAAGTGTGTCTATGATCTGTCACTTGACTTGACTTGAAAGATTTAAATTAGTGAACAGGCTGACATTAGGATTGTGTTGGACTGCCCTCTGCTGGCGCAAAGGTGTCTTGACACGTGGACCCACTAAATAAAAGTCAGAATTCATTCTTTCTTTCTTTCTTTCTTTCTGGCACTGTGGTGGTGGTTTCGGTGAAGGTGCAGCTGCCTACAGCAGGAAAGACAGAGTTAAAAGCACACACACACACACACACACACACACACACACACACACACACACACACACACACACACACATAAACTGGGTTGTTATAAATATATGTGTGTACACATGTATATATACTTTTTAAGTTATATGGGTAAAAGTGAAAGGGGTTATAGGGGCTTAATAAGTTTAATACTTCACCCTACTCATTTTCGGACATTTTTGGAGTATTTTCTTTTCGTTTCAGTGTTTTAATGTATTTGATTTAAAATAATGTTCGAAATAAACTCATTCATTCACTCACACACACACACACACACACACACACACACACACACACACACACACACACACACACACACACACACACACACACACACACTATACTTCATAGTTTGTACTCTAATGTCCTGTACAAGTCCTTGTTTGAACGAGATATTATCTCGATTGAACAAGCTATCTCGTTCAAATCATATACATCACATATATATTTTTTTCCAATCATTCAATAATTTAAGTATATGCAAACTAGTTATGTATCGCGGTTAGAATGTCAACAAACACAATAGTGCTTTCTCAATTCTCACTGTTCTCAAAGTTCTCAATGGAAGGATAAGCTATATATTTAATAACAATAATAATAATAATAATAATAATAATGAGAAATTACTAATGAGCAAAGTAAAATAATATGGAAATGCAATTTATAATGGCTATTATTATATATGAATATTACAACCCCTATGATCACACAGGGAATTGTATATTTATGAAACTAATAATACAACGATCAGCTTTTACTGGCTGTGAATAAGGACAGTTTTTTATAAAGTGATGCAAATTAAGTCCCATTTCTTTCACAACAATGTGGAGCCCTTGCAGCCTCTCACCCTCAAGCACTTACAGCTGACGTCGTTAAAGTCAATATAGGGATTGGGCCCTAACCTTAGAGTAAGGGCCTGCCCTAACTATTAGGGCATTAAAATGGTGGGTGTTGGGTTGGGTGATGCCTGCTGACAGCCTTCCAGTCACTGAACTGGATCGCTGTCCTTATAAGGACATATAGACGTGGGGTATTTATTTGTGTCTGTGTGCGACAATCAGGCACATTTCAACACCTTCAAATATAGTTCAATCAATCACTGTCCAGGGCAGGCACGTAACACGTTTCAACATGTCTCAATGTTTAAATGGACTTTCCCCCCAAACAAATAAAACAAGCCTGCGCGCGCGCGCGCGCGCGCACACACACACACACACACACACACACACACACACACACACACACACACACAGTTATACACACCCCCGTGTGGGTTCTGGGTGTCCCTCCTTGATATGAAAATATTAATATTGTAATATTATGCCTTACAAAACATGAGCCATGGCAAAACTAATGCACCGATGCGGTGCGCGTGCGTACGCGTGTCACAAACACACACACCCCCTTCCCCCCTCCCCCCCACAGCCACACACACACACACACACACACACACACACAATTTCACTACCGTACTTTACTTTCCCTTTCTCACACACACGCTTTCAACGACGTGCTGCTACCGGAGGCCGGGACGTTTAATGAACAACGCGCGTTTATTACCTGATCACTTTGATTTCAATTAATCAATCAATGACCATCGATCAGCAGTGTGTGTGTGTGTGTGTGTTTGTTTAGTAGTTAGCATCTAGCGGCTAACGGGCTATTAGCTTGGCTGCTTCAAAAACTTTATTCCAACAACAGCGACTTTAGACCTTAGAGTGCACGCACACACACACACGGTCACAGTACGTCTTGTTGCTATTGCTAATTCATTAATTATCCAATCAATGATCAATAGCTGATGACCAGTCCTCGGTGAGTTCATCGATAAGGAGCTGTTTTATTTGGTTTTGTACGACGGTCCACCGGGACAGCCTGCCTCCTCCCCGGGTTAGGGATGAGCGGCCAGGCTGCGGCCATCAGCAGCGGCCCGGCGGGGGACTTCGGCGGCTCGCCGGCCGACATAGAGGTGACCTACAGCGGATCCGAGCAGGACTCCGAGTCCGAGGATGAGGAGGAGGACCAGGGCGGCCCTGTGGCCGCGGTACAGCCGAGGAGGAGGAGAGGAGTGAAGAGGGAGAGACTGGAGACGGCCGTGGGCATGATGGGGGTAAGACTATGAGACTGGCACTGTGGTGGGCATGAGGGAGGTATAAGACTGGCACTAGTCTGTGGGCATGGCGTAGCGTGGATTGAAATGTTTGTTGACTGGGCAAATTATAGCATCGCGATCGATGATGGGGGTTGAGGAGGGGAGACATAGGTTATTGATTGATTGATTGAAATATTTACACATTTCTGTTGTAGCCAATGTGTCCAAAATCACACCAGTCACAGCAAGCCGCCTTTGTTGTTTTTAGCAACTCGGAAAGACCGGTTTTTTGATTGATTGGAATATTTATTAACATTTTGCAGAATTACAGACGGTACATTTCAAGCACAACTGTTAACTGTGAGTGGACGACCCAATAAAGCATTACACTTGTTTACAAGAGGGTCGTCCACACCTTGTTCAATTCATCAAAACATTTAGAGACGTACACAAATTGACACTTCTGTAAAGCCAAAGAACAGAACAGGAATTTCAATTAATCATGAAGGAGGTGAAAAGGGAAAAGGCTGGGGAGGGGAGACGCGAGGCCGATAGGTGAAACCGGTCTTTCCTAGTAGTTGCTAACAACAAAGGCGTCTTGCTGTGGCTGGTGTGATTTTGGACACCTTGGCTAAATGTGCATGTCGGCTGCATGGGGGCTGGGCTGCCAATGTAGGCTATCGTTTGTGTTTTTGTCTCCACCAGGCCGAAGGAACTAGGTGGACCCTCTTGTTTAAACAAGTGTAATATGCTTTATATGGTGTCGTCCACTCACAGTGAACAGTTTTTGTATTGAGTTGTGCTTGAAATGTAGCCTACTGTAATTCTGCAAACTGTTAATACATACTTCAGTCAATCAATCAATCAAAGGCATGGGGAAGAGAGTTAATTGCCTATGTTTTGCACGCTGTCCGTCAGTATGGTGGATTCCGTCCTCTCATAGTGCCACCATGAGGCCGAGTTTGCCCCTTCCAATACACAGGTTTAATGTTTGTCTTTAGTTCAATGTTTGTTTTGTAAACGCCATTGACAATGAAGGGACAATAATTTACGTCATTGTATTGTTAATGGCGTTTAATGTTTGTGTTTGCGCCGTTGGTTTTACATCACCATCACATCGATCGCCTAACCTAATCAATAAGAGTTAGACTTTAATATATTGGCGCCCCTCACTCGTACAGCTTTTATCTAGCCTGGCCCCAGCCCTGAATCTCTAGCAACGCCCATTAACCCATTCTGAACGGGAACCCATTTTGGTGTTAGCATCATGTTATGCTTTAGCTATTGAAAAAATAGCAGATCTACAAGCTCATAAGCTATATATCTACAAGCTTGTAGGTCTGCTATTTTTTGAATAAGCGAAGAACAACTGACATTTTTAGAATCTGATCTCGGGTGAGAATGGGTTAATCAGACCAGTGTGTGTCCAGTGGAAACCTCGTATGAATCTGATCTCAGGTCAGAATGGGTTAAGAAAATATGTTCTGGCGAAGTGAAACGAAATGAAAATTCAGACCGAGTGTCAGGCTAGCTTTTATCCACACAAATCTGTATACACTTATCTCTGTAGTCACGTGATCAACACAGATCTGTTCTACTTCCCATATTCCGTCCCTATTGGCTAAGACTGGCTTCCAAAGCTTGCGTTGCATGATTGGTCCGTTTCGTACAAAATGCCACAAATCATGAACACAACAGTGATTTCAAATCATGAACACAGCGTGTGATTTCAAATCATGAACACGGCGTGTGATTTCAAATCATGAACACTGCGTGTGATTTCAAATCATGAACACTGCGTGTGATTTCAAATCATGAACACAGCGTGTGATTTCAAATCATGAACACAGCTCGTGATTTCAAATCATGAACACAGCGTGTGATTTCAAATCATGAACACTGCGTGTGATTTCACAAATCATGAACACTGCGTGTGATTTCAAATCATGAACACTGCGTGTGATTTCACAAGTCATGAACACACAGCGTGGGATTTCCGTGAAATGACGTACACACATTTCCACAAGGCCGAGGACGAAGTGCCACTCTTTTTTTTGGCGCTATATAATTCCTGTTTTTACCTATAACTGCACAGATCTGTGTACAACTTTGTATAAGCACTCCCTGGAGTCAAAGGGCAAAAAAGAACTCGCGCCACCACCATGAGACCGATTTTCGCAAAACCCATTTATTTACATTACTCATACAGATTCTATCCATACATCAAGCAAATTGTTTTTTTATATATTTTTTATCCCACGATTTTGTAACCCATTTTTCACCCCTGTGTCAATCATCTAATGTGATCCTGGTCTCTACACACCCTCCACCAACCTAGTCCCCATATATGGGGGACAAGGGGAGAGCAACGGACTTGAACTCATGCTTCCTTCAGGCCTGAGTGTCCAAGTTGCTCCTTTACACCTGACAGGGGGGAGTTTCCCTGGTTGGACGTATAGCACGTGGAAGGAACACGTTATTCCAACCAGTTCCTTTCCCCTCCATCAGGCGCCCCGGCTGGCCAGGGGGAGGCAGTTTAGAGACCAGGATTACTGCATGTTTTTTGTGAGGGTACCTACCCTATAGGGGACACGGGGAGAACATGCAAACTCCACACAGAAAGGCCCTTTACATCAAGCAAATCCTTATACGCTATCTCCTATCTATCACAAACACTCCTTTCCTCCTGGAGGAGACCTGTGCCCCGAGGGGCACTTTTTTCTATAGATCTTCGCCAAACGATGTCAGAAGCTAGACTGGGCCTGTGCCCAAGTGGCCCAATGGAGGCTACACTTCTGGGGGAAACTGTCACTGTATGTGGGCATTATATGGTGGGCATGGGGCTATGGCTGGGGGCATTATAAGGTGGGCATGGGGCTATGGCTGGGGGCATTATAAGGTGGGCATGGGGAATTATATGGTGGGCATGGGGCTAAGGCTGTGGGCATTATATGGTGGGCATGGGGCTAGTAGCCAAATACACATAATATTTGGGGTCCTCCTTGACATGAAATAGTTTGAGAACCACTGATAAATACAGTAGGTAGGTAGGTTTCAGAAAACTGTCATTATGTACACATTTTTAGAATCAGCCATCACAGGCACAGCCTACTTGTATGTGTCACAGGTGCACGGCAGCAGGGAATTTGGGAAACGCCACAGGGAAGCCACACAGTTTTTCAACCGTGCGTGTTTTGTTTGTTTTTCAGTTGTTAAATTTGGTTTATTTTGCAGCACCAGTTTATTGTTCAGTTATACAGCTAAGTACCCGGTTTCTGTTATGACATCCTGCAATAAAAATAAAACCCTTTAACAAGATCTGATTTACTGTCAACACCACCACGCGTTGGAAAGAGCTTCATTCACACCATATCCCTCAGTCACTGGCATCCTTTCGTTTGAACAGTTGCCTTTACACCTGGTTATAAGCGACTTTTGTTTCTTTAAAACTCTAGATGGAGGACGACGCCCCCCCCGGAGGCTCCTCCTCCTCCGGGGCTCCGCCCCCACGGGGAGGCGGGGCCCGTGGGACCAAGCCGGGGAAGAAGACCCGCGGACGCATCAAGATCAACATGGAGTTCATCGACAACAAGCAGCGACGATACTCCATGTTTAGTAAACGCAGGATTGGCATGATGAAGAAGGTAGTTCTTCTTATTATTATTATTATTATTATAGACTAGCATAATTATTATTTTTACCAGCTGCAAGCTGGTCAATATTAGCTCGTGAAAGTTCCGACTGGTAGATACACACTGGAGATCGACAGGAGATCATTTTCTGCTGAGCCTGCTCTGTCACCAGTTGGCAACACTGGTTGCCAAGCCTGCATATTTCCAGCCTAACGTGGATTCATTCACAGTTGCTTGACTGGTTTGGTTTTTGGAGGCTCTGCTTAGCTTATTTCTGTCACGACAGTTGCCACCACTGGCAACAACCCATAACATCCCATCGTCTGCACGGCATGGCTAGTCGAGCAGTTCCGATTGGCTGCCTCGTCTCCAGCCGTGTTGCCTCAGAATTCTTTAGGGTCACTAATTTGAGCATAACAGCGGAGCACAGCTAAAAAGTGGCATAACGTCAGCAGCAGACCCACAGATAATAATAATGCAGCTGGTAATTGATTGATTTAATCAATTTGGGCTTGTTTTTTGTTTTTGCAACCCATTTATTCACCCAGTGTCAATTATGTAATCCTGGGCGCTACACTTCCTCTGCCAACCTGGGGGTGGGGGGCAGCGGTCTGACCTCATGCTTCCTTTCTATGCATGAGGAGTCTAAGCTGCTTCTTTTCTCCTGACAGAGGGGAGTTTACCCGGCTAGACGTAGCGTGTGGAAGGGACACGTTATTTCCGACCAGTTCCTTTGCCCTCCATCAGGCTGGCCAGGGGCAGGGGAGGTAGTTTAGAGACCAGGATTGTTGGTCTCTAAACAATCCTGGTCGCCATAGCGCGCCACCGAGTGGTGCCCTACGAGCTTGTAGGTCTGCTATTTTTGAAAACTCGAAGAACGACTGACACAGAAACATAGCTTTTTCAGAAAACTGTCAGGATGTAGAAGACAATTTTAGAATCTGATCTCAGGTCAGAATGGGTTAATCAGGTTGTCTGTCTGTCTGTCCAGGCCTATGAGCTGTCCACTCTAACAGGAACTCAGGTGTTGCTGCTGGTGGCCAGTGAGACAGGCCACGTGTACACATTTGCCACCAAGAAGCTGCAGCCCATGATCACCAGTCAGACAGGTAGGCAGAGAGTGAGACGGGTTCAACAACACATGCACCGTGTGTGTGTGTGTGTGTGTGTGTGTGTGTGTCTGTAAGTCTGTAATCCAAGTAACTCGAGAACTGTTCGCCCCCACCGGCTTCAAATTTGACACGCACACCACAGGGAGTGCAGTGCCTGGCCTTGGAGACGGTGGGTGTTGAGCGACTATGAGAGATTGATGTATAAGTCGCTGAGAGGCGATGGGATGGGCCGGGTGTCAGACGCGCTCCGCAAACAAAAGGATTTCGCTGGGTCCAAAACAATACTTTTGAGGTGTTTTTATTAAAGTAAAGCATAACTTAAACGGTGCTCCAACATAAAGCAAATTGGGTACAGCGATCCAAAGTAAGTAAAGTAAATAAATAAAGCAAATAAAGCGGTCAACAAAAGTGCGGCTTCCCACACACCCCCTCTCTCTCACTGTGTGTGAAAACAGGTGAACTAGGTGAGGTATTCAATGAAACAGGTCCGCCCCTCTGCCTGTCAATCAACCACATTAATCACCCGTGACAGCCCACTCATTGCATAGACATCATTTCCAATTCATGGCTCTTACAGTGGGGATACACCGTTGTCCAGAAACGCCACAAAAGGCTCTGTCTGGTCAGGCTCTGGTCAGTGGACCAAATGAGCCCCATAGTCCCCTCCCTCACTTGTAGAATTCCCAGCCTCTGCCTCAGCCAATTGATTGCCCTGGCAACCTGCCATTTGATTACTTAAAGGACAACTTTAGTTTTTTTCAACCAAGGTTCATGTTTTAGGTTGTTATTAGAGAAAGTAAAAGGTGAGTGTAATTTTCTTTTCATTTTCTGCTTTCTTTCTTTTTAGGGATTTTAGCTGTTTTTGACAGGGGGGCGGGGGCATTCAAACATGGTGCTAAATATGTATTTCTTTACAACATTTTATAGCGATTTCTTTTTTTATTCTTTACTATAGTCCTACTAGACCCCAAGAAATTACATCTGGCCACAAAAGATCACGGGATCTACTGAATGTGTCAAACTGGCATATTGAGCCTATGACACACAGTGTGGCTTCCCCTCCAGTAGGCTACCTTCACATTCAGTAGATCCTGTGATCTTCTGTGGCCAGATGTAATTTCTTGGGGTCTAGTAGGACTATAGTAAATAATAAAAAAATAAAATCGCTATAACATTTTGTAAAGAAATACATATTTAGCCCCATGCTCGAATGCCCCCCCTGTCAAAAACAGCGAAAATCCCTCAAACGAAAGAAAGCAGCAAATGAAAACAGAGGGGAGTTGCACCACTCAGTTCACACAGGTGTGATTTTTTTCTTCTTCCAGGTAAGGCTCTGATCCAGACGTGTCTGAACTCTCCAGACGCTCCGCCTCACTGCGACCCGACCAGCGACAAGAGGATGAGCGCCACGGGCTTCGAGGAGACCGACCTCAGCTACCAGGTGACTGACCAGGACGGGTGGCCCGAGCCGGGCAAGGTGGGTGTTCCCTTCACTTTACACATTAACCCTTTAACAGTTTCCGTGCCGGGAATGGTTTAATCCAGGTTACTGTCGCTGCAATATACGACATACCGCCTTTTGTTTTATGTGTTTAATCCGCTGTATTGTAATAAATAAAAAGAAACTCCGTCTTCGTCGCGGAGATAGAGACTAGATGGTTTCGTTTTGATGACTAAACCGGAAATCGTCACATGCTGTGGGCTGCTAGGGCTTCTGGGAAATTGAGGCCAATGCAAACGAATGGGATACAACTCCTCATGGAGGAGGCTCCTGTGCTGCGTCGTCCGGGTGCACCAAGATGGCGGGTGGTGCAATCGTTCATAACAAACGGAGGAAGCTTTTTTCGCTGGATTTTCGCGGATTAAAAGCCCAAATAATTCAGCGTATGCTCTAAAGGCAGTGAAGGGGCGTTGATTAAAATGTTAAAACTGTAAAAACTGTTAACTAACCCATTCTGACCCTGAGATCATTCTAAAAATGTCTTTTTTTTTTCTGAAAAAGCTATGTTTCTATGTCAGTCGTTCTTCGATTTGTCTAAAATAGCAGACCTACAAGCTCGCTATGAGCTTGTAGATCTGTTATTTTTCAATAGCTAAAGCATAACATAATGCTATAAGACCAAAAGGGGTTCCCGCCCCAAACTGGGTTAACCCATTTAGGACTAATAAGGCAGATTCTAAAAAAAACTGACCTATGTTTTATAATTTTTTTCCCCAAAAATGTTTATATTGCTATATACTGTACATGGCAACAAGAACCCCCAAAAGGGGTTCCCGTCATGAAGGTGCAAAACAGCCAGTCCAGGACGGGTCGCCCGACCCGGGCAAGGGGCGTGTTCCTTAACTTGACCACATTAAAGGAGAATTCCATGCTATAATGCTTTCTTATCTTTCTTTGTAGTTGTCACATCTCCATCAAAGAGGTCCAGCCAGGTGTTTTTTTGTGCAAAAACTCCTAATTGGCTATTTCCCCTACCATAAGCCCTCAATGAATTGCATTGCATTGAATGGGAATTGAATGGGGCTATGGGGTGTTATGCTAGTTCGCTTATTTCCATCGAAAGAAGTAGTAAAGTGTGCCGCTTGGGATATTATTTACATTATGAAGAGAGGATATATACAAAGAAATTATAATTTTGAGCAATGGAAATAAGCGAATTAGCACAACACCCCATAGCCCCATTCAATTCCCATTCAATTCAATGCAATTCATTTAGGGCTTATGGTAGGGGAAACAGCCAATAAGGAGCTTTTGCACAAAATAACACCTGGACCTCTTTGATGGGGACGTAACAACTACAAATAAAGGTAAGAAAGCCTTTTAGTATGGAATTCTCCTTTAACCCATTGAGACCTAAGACCAGATTCTACAAATGTCTTCTAGATCATGACAGTTTTCTTAAAAAAACATATGTTTCTATATCAGTGGTTCTCAATCTATTTCATGTTGAGGACCCCAAAATGTATAATTATGTAATTGGCCGCGGACCCCCCATCTGAAAATATGTTGTTTCAGGGACTGTCAGGGATTTAGAATACATTTGTAGAATCTGGTCTCTCGGACCCCTTTTGGTGTTAGCATTATGTAATGCTTTAGCTATTGAAAAATAGCAGGTCGCGCTACGAGCTTGTAGGTCTGCTATTTTTTTGAAAAATCGAAGAGCGACTTGACATAGAAGACATTTTTAGAATCAGATCTTAGGTCAGAATGGAAAACTGTCAGGATGTAGAAGACATCATTTTAATCTGATCTCAGGTCAGAATTAACTTGACGCTGCCAGATCCAAGAAGCTTGCTACACATGTTTGTTTCACAGCTTATTGGGATCTTTGATCGCGGAAGCAAATTCAATGACGGGGCTGTTCCTTTTTTTCAAGATACATGGTAGATGATTGGATGGGACCGTCTGTCTATCACCGTGTGGGCGTGCAAACACAACCAATCATATTGACGTGTCTGTATAGCTTCACCTCCGGTTTCGCACATATCCTGCCCTTAGCTCACGCTGATTGGTTCGGTACGGAGCGGTTCGGCGTTAGCTCAACTCCCTGCGAGATTCCAGATGGATGTGGTGTTGGGGAACATGGTTACCCAATACCGCCCCCAGCTGGCAAAGTCAGGTTAGGTCAGAATGGGTTAATGTGATAAAATCGTTTGCTTGTGAAACAGTGATCAAACATTTCTGCACACGTGTTTTCCTCCGTCAGAAGTCGAGCAGCAAGTCGACGTTCGTCAACGCACCGCACGCCACCTCCATCAACAGCCTCGGCCCTGCCTCTAACCACGCCCCCTGCTCGTCCTCTAACCCCACCTCCTCCTCCTCCTCGGCGACCAATGGGATGCTGCTGAAAACGCCCCCGCCCACCGGTGTCATGTTACCTGGAGGCTTTACCCTGATGTCAGGTCTGTCTGTCTGTCTGTCTGTCACTGTCTGTCTGTCTGTGTCTTTCTGTCTGTCTGTCTGTGTCTTTCTGTCTCTGTCTGTCTGTCTGTCTGTCTGTCTGTGTCTTTCTGTCTGTCTGTCTGTCTGTCTGTCTGTCTTTCTGTCTGTCTGTCTGTGTCTGTCTGTCTGTCTGTCTGTGTCTGTCTGTTATTCTATATGCAGACCATCTTACCATATAAGGTAATGGCAGGGTGCTACCTATAGGTGCAACCAGAAAAGTCCTATCTGATTATATTAACCCATTTAGGCCTGACGTCTTCAAAATCATCAAGTGGTCAAACTCCTTTTGACCAGATGAAGAGCCTTGGCTCGAAACGTCGTCAATAAAAGTTATCTTTTGGAGCATACGAGTGTGCGGGGTTCCCTTCTCTTTTCATAATGTTACTTTTTGAACCCAGCACCTCCACGAAGTGTGTGTGCGTATTTTTCTATAGTTTCAAAATCATCAAGACATTTTTCTGAAATACCTCATGTTTCTGTATCAGTGGTTCTCAATATTGGTCAAGGACCTCCGCCCCCCCCCCCCCCCCCCCCATCTGAAAATATGTTGTTCCAGGGACCCCAGCCCATGAAGCAAAGAATTTAGTTAAAATGTTCACTCTGTAACAAAATATATTCAAAGATTTGAGACACATTTTCCCGATTCTTTTCAAAAATAGCAGACCTACAAGCTCATAGCGCGCCACTCGGTGGCGCGCTATGAGCTTGTAGATCTGCTATTTTTCAATAGCTAAATTATAACGTAATGTTTAAAACACCAAAAGGGAACAACGTCAAACTCTCCAACATAGCTTGATTTATTCTCTTTCTATCCTCAAAGGGTTTGTTTCATGAGAATCCACATGTTTTATGAGCTACTTTGTGTCCTGGAGTTTGGAAGTGCTCGTTAGATATCACTCAACTGCCCTGTGTACTGCACCTGTTTTGAATTGGCACATAATGCAGGAGCATAGACTGTAAAATAAAATATGGACAAAGCGTTCGCCGGGTCTGATATGGACGTAAAATGAAGCCAGTCAGTCCTTGTATTGTAAATCGCCATCTTTCTAGATCCGTTTTGCAGGCCTAGCTGGCCCATTGGCTGGCCCAGACAACGAGGCGGGACTTCCCCCCTTCTTCTTAGTTGGTTTTTATTTTGACTCCAATGGGGGGGTGGCTCCCGTTCATAGACTGTAACCTGTGTGTGTGTGTGTGTGTGTGTGTGTGTGTGTGTGTGTGTGTGTGTGTGTGTGTGTGTGTGTGTGTGTGTGTGTGTGTGTGTGTGTGTGTGTGTGTGTGTAGGCGGAGGCGGTGGCCAGCACCTTAAGGACATTCAGGTACAGACCAGCCACGCCTTGACCAATCACAGCAGCTCTGAGCTGGCCCATAGCTCCGCCTCCACAGGTAACTACATCACCTGTACTAATTGGTAACTATTGTAACCTTGTAGCGCCAGATTGAACCCATTTAGGCCTGACGTTGAAATTGTATATATATTTTTTTAATGTGGTTCTCAATTTTTCATGTCATGTACCCCAGAAATTATATGTAATTGGCCGCCGACCGCCATCATAAAATATGTTGTTCCAGTGACCCCCCCCCCCAGAAGCACAAAGATTTGAGTTAACAATGTTCGCTCTGAAAGAATATATATTCAAAGATTTGTGCCGCATGTTAACGATTTTTCAAAAATAGCAGACCTACAAGCTCGTAGCGCGGCACTCGGTAGCGCGCTACGAGCTTATAGATCTGCTATTTTTCAATAGCTAAATTATAACGATGTTTAAAACACCAAAAGGGGTTCCCGCCCCCAAAATGGGTTAATGACGTTAAACCAACCCCTCGAGTGTAATATTGCAATTATACAACAGTTACCCTTAGAACATATATTTTTAACTAGAACTGCACTCTGTCGAGTGCATACTTGCTTGTTGCACACTAGTAGGCCATAAATGGCCACTAGTAGGCCATAAATGGCCTACTAGTGCGCAAGCAGAGCGCGCAAGTACTTTCAACCGCTACAAACTGTCAAATCTCAGTTTCTGCCTCTATGTATATGTCATTTGTAAGTTGATTAGCGGTATACTGTGGTTACTTTGCGCCCTATGCACCGTCCCAGCCTTTTCGATGCGTATGCACCGTCCCAGCAATGACTAATGACTAGACATACGTATACATATACAATATAGAGTATGTAGTTGTAATTTGATTAGCAGTATACTGTGGTTACTTTGTGCCAAAAAGTGAGAGCCGTCAACCATTTTTTTGGGTATGCAAGAAAAACAGCAAATCTGTGCCTGGTTTGCTGGGACCAGATTACACAGATGACCATTTTTCTTACGTCATCATTGACCAGAGTACGTGGTGTGTATATGTATGACTAGCTCTCAATGATGACGTAAGAAAAATGGTCATCTGTGTAATCTGGTCCCAGCAAACCAGGCACAGATTTGCTGTTTTTTGTTGCATACCCAGAAAAGTGGTTGACGGATGTCACGTTGAAGAGACCGGGCGAAATTATTACTTGCGCTCTCTGCTTGCGCAAGTAATGACAGATGTAGTCACTACGACCACAAATGTCCCAAGAAACTAGCCACCGAGTGGGAGAACAGAGCGGCTGAATTCTTTGTTTTGATTAGGTGTGGAGTGGTGCTCGTTTGAACCACGGCTAGAACACTGTTTCAACCAATCAGATTTGCTTTCTCGAAACCACCTGTTGCATTAATTACAGTATATTTATAGGTTTTAGTGATCTAGATGCAGCACTAGTAATTCATTTGAATTCCATCCATCCATCCATCTTCAACGGCTTATCCGTAGTCGGGTCGCGGGGGCAACATCTCCACCAGAGAGCTCCAGACTTCCCCTCTCCAGAGCAACATTAGTACCTTCTCCTGGGGGGAACCCGAGGCGTTCCAAGGCCAGTGTTGAGATGTAATCCCTCCATCTGCGCCTTGGTCTGCCCCAGTGGGACGTGATCCTTGGTCTGCCCCCGGGGGTCTCCTCCCAGTGGGACGTGATCCTTGGTCTGCCCCCCGGGGGTCTCCTCCCAGTGGGACGTGCCTCAAGGACCTCCCTAGGGAGACTCGAGGCATCCTAACCAGATGCCCTAAACCACCGAAAGGCTCATATTTACTCCAGTTTTTTGTGATGGGTTATCACCGTTTTAAGTGATAGCTTATCACCTAAAACGGTGATAAGAGTTGAGGCCATCATACTCGCGGTGATGTCCTTAATGCTGTTGTAGTTCATATTTTTTACAGTTGTTTACATTAATGTTGTTGTTTACATTGAAGTTGTTGTTTACATGTTGTTGATGTTTTTAGGGGCGGTCTCTCGTGTGTTTGCTCCGGGCACTCAGATTCCAGCGTCTGCTGTCCAGCTGCATTATGTAAGTACAACTACTCTTAATTGCTATTAAGACCTCCATAGTATTATGGTCAATGCCTGTGTGTAAAGTGGGAGTGATTGGTGCAGGCATTGAGGAGATACGGCGGTGTTTCTGACAGACAGACACACATTGACTGAATTATAGTATGATGATGATGATTATGATGATGGCCTGTCAGTCATATGGCTGTCAGTTCCCACCTGATGTTGTGTGGAAGTGCAGACTGCTCCAGACTGTTCTGAATAACTGCTATCTTGCATAACGTCTTCAGATTAGGACTTGAGTGTAAGACCTGTAAAATGAGTTGTGATCCAAAATAGGATTATACGATCTCCCAGCATGCAACAGTATGTTGAACCCACCCAATCCGGTCCTTTCCCCTTGGGCCGCTCAACCTTCTTCCAGGAGAAGGTCTTGGAATTAAATTTCCACATATCATTGAAGCATTGCCTCAGAGCATAGTTGGAGCCACCAATTATACACAGCTCTCCATTCTCGGTAAAGGCCCCGATGTTCTGGAACAAGCTAGGTGTGCTCATCCAACAGTCGGTCTCTGTGTCAAAAACTTGTTGTCGTACTCATGGTCCGTCATCCCTCCAAATACAAACCTCTTTGTCCCGATGATGGTGAGAGGCGTGAATACCGTTTGTGTTGGAGCATAGGCATGGTGACAGAGGCGTGAATACCGTTTGTGTTGGAGCATAGGCATGGTGACAGAGGCGTGAATACCGTTTGTGTTGGAGCATAGGCATGGTGACAGAGGCGTGAATACCGTTTGTGTTGGAGCATAGGCATGGTGACAGAGGCGTGAATACCGTTTGTGTGCGAGCATAGGCATGGTAACGCCCCGCCTGTCTGTGATTGGCCTACCGACACTGCCACACCGAAACTTGACTGTCCTCCGAGGTGGTTATGCTGGATGCCTGGATAGTCTGATGATAGTAGTATGGTATGATACAAGAGAACGCTAACTTGTACGTTTTATGTTACAGTATGCCTGATGGAGGGGAAAGGAACTGGTTGGAATAACGTGTTCCTTCCACGTGCTACGTCCAACCAGGGAAACTCCCCCCTGTCAAGTGTAAAGGAGCAACTTGGACACTCAGGCATGAAGGAAGCATGAGTTCAAGTCCGTTGCTCTCCCCTTGTCCCCCATATATGGGGACTAGGTTGGTGGAGGGTGTGTAGAGCCCAGGGTCACATTAGATGATTGACACAGGGGTGAAAAATGGGTTACAAAATCGTGAGATAAAAATATATAAAAACTAGAACTGCACTCTGCCGAGTGCATACTTGCTTGTTGCACACTAGTAGGCCATAAATTGCCTACTTGTGCGCAAGCAGAGCGCGCAAGTACTTTCGACCGCTACAAACCGCTACAAACTGTCAAATCTCAGTTTCTGCCTCTATGTATATGTCATTTGTAAGTTGATTAGCGGTATACTGTGGTTACTTTGCGCCCTATGCACCGTCCCAGCCTTTCCGATGCGTATGCACCGTCCCAGCAATGACTAATGACTAGACATACGTATACATATACATTATACTATATAGAGTATGTAGTTGTAATTTGATTAGCAGTATACTGTGGTTACTTGGTTCCAAAAAGTGACAGCCAAGTTTTTTTCAACCGTTTTTATGTATATGCAAGTCTGTGCCTGGTTTGCTGGGACCAGATACCACATTACGTCATCGTTGAGAGCTGGGACCAGAGTACATGGTGTGTATATGTATGACTAGCTCTCAGTGATGACGTAAGAGAAATGGTCATCTGTGTAATCTGGTCCCACCAGATACCACATTACATCATCGTTGAGAGCTGGGACCAGAGTACATGGTGTGTATATGTATGACTAGCTCTCAGTGATGACGTAAGAGATATGGTCATCTGTGTAGTCTGGTCCCAGCAGACCAGGCACAGATTTACAAATTACAAATCACATTACAACTACATACAGAGTATGTAGTTGTAATTTGATTAGCAGTATACTGTGGTTACTTGGTTCCAAAAAGTGACAGCCAAGTTTTTTTCAACCGTTTTTATGTATGCAAGTCTGTGCCTGGTTTGCTGGGACCAGATACCACATTACGTCATCGTTGAGAGCTGGGACCAGAGTACATGGTGTGTGTATATGTATGTGATGACGTAATGTGGTTGAAAAAAAACTGGCTGTCACTTTGAAGAGACAAAGCGAAATTATTACTTGCGCGCTCTGCTTGCGCAAGTAAAAACAGTATGTCTAACCAAAGTATGCCTCCCGCCCCCAGCAGCACAACCTCAACAATCTCACGGAGGAGACGGCTGACGAGCGGCGGCGCCGTCTGGCCAGGGAACGCCAGCAGCGCCACCGGCACCGCCAGCGTCTCACGGAGGAGGAAGGCGACGTCATGGACAGCCACGGTCTCACGGAGGAAGGCGGCTCGGAGGACCATCACCGCCATGGTCTCGCGGAGGAAGGCGGCTCGGAGGACCATCACCGCCACGGTCTCGCGGAGGAAGCCGCCGCGGACGACCACCGCCGCCGCCTGTCCAGGGAACGCCAGCAGCGGCGGCGCCAGCGCCTCACGGAGGAAGGCGCCGCGGGCCATCGCCGCCTGAACAGAGAGCAGAAGCAGCGGCAGCGCCAGAGATTCACAGAGAACGGTGCGGCACTAGCGGGTTTTATTACCTTGTATAGCGTCGGCTTCATATTTATAGGGGTTATTTATAGGGGTTTTATATATATGTTTTATATATATTCTAGCAGACTAGCCTTTATTTTTGACGACCAGCAGTGATTCCCTATGGAGACACAAAGAGTCTCCTTTGTGCCTAGATAGAAGGAAAAGAAAATTATATTGTATATTTCCAAACTGTAACCCAGAGGGTTTGTAATGCGCAAAATAGTTTTGGACCCTGGGCGTTTTTCATATAATTCAAAATGGCGTGTGATCTAAAGGTCAGAGGTCAAAGGTCAGAACACAAAAGTTGTTCGACATGAGGAGACATGTGTATCAGCGTTTTATTGCAGACGCTCAAACGGTTCATGCTATTGCTAATGCTATGCCTGTTCAAAGTTTGAATTTTCAATGGAGTGCTATAGCGCCATCCTTTTGTCCAATGGTCGTGGGGCTCACATCCTCACCTTTTGGCATGGCCCTATAGAGCTTCGCAGTCCCTCCCCCTTTCAGAACAACGAGTGGCCCAGGAAATGAATCGCAATGCATTTTGACCATAGGCATTTCTTAAATTATTTATTTAAAGACCTTTTAAGCGTCGTACGAAGCCAACTCTTGTCGTGACAAATCATGACAACACACACAATATGTTGGACCAAACAAATAATTACAAAGAAGAAAAACTAATTCTTTGTTTTTGTCCAAAATATTGTGTGTGTTGTCATGATTTGTCACGACAAGAGTTGGCTTCGTACGACGCTTAAAAGGTCTTTAAATTAATAATTTAAGAAATGCCTATGGTCAAAATGCATCGCGATTCATTTCCTGGGCCACTCGTTGTTCTGAAAGGGGGAGGGACTGGGACGCTCTATACCATATAGAGGGTATGCGCGTGACATCATCAAACCAGGAAGTTATGCAGGAACGCCTACTGAGTGGCAATAAACTACTTTCTGGCCTCGACAGCCCAGACATCCACACATAAAAGTCATATCTGATTGCATTAAACAACGTTAAACAATTTTAAACTCACTTTGCCCGACAGCCCACAGACATCCAAACAGATGATTGTATTAATTAAACAACATTAAACCATGTTAAACTCACTTTTCCCGACAGCCCACAGACATCCAAACAGAAGATTGTATTAATTTAAAAAAATTAAACCAGCCCACAGACATCCAAACAGATGATTGTATTAATTAAACAACATTAAACCAGCCCACAGACATCCAAACAGATGATTGTATTAATTAAACAACATTAAACTCACTTTACATGTTGCTTTGCCACTCGATGTGCCATTCACTTTAAGCATGCGCATGCCCTCTATAGCCAAGTGTCGCGAAAACCGACTGCACGTTACAGACAGAACTCCTATTTTTGGCAGGAGGAAAAAGAGTAGAAGAAAAAGACAAGCGACCCTTTGGGCTTTGTCCCTTTTAATTATTTGTTCTTTAATATTTTGTCTCATTTATTTATTTTCCCCATAGACTTCCTCACGTCCACAGAGGAGGTTCCTGATGAACATCAGGAGTGGAGATCCATTGTGATCCAGGAGGAACCACAACCTCTGCAGATTAAAGAGGAACAGGAGGAGGCTGATGTGTCATCATTGTCATTACTAGACTGGGAGCCGAGCTGTGACACTCTCCCAGGTAAATTAAATAAAATATCACTATCGGTTTATAATTTAATGAGCGACATGGTGTGACCTTGTAGATCCGCTACTTTTGAAAAGCAAAGTATGAAATATGGCATAAGTGTTTAATGTAGCCCATGTAATAATCAAAATCTGCATAGTAACTAGTTACACAAGTTTTCACATAATTCTAGTGTAAAAAGTACAGTATTTCCCTCTCGGAATGAATGAATAATTCATTCAGAGAGAGAAAAGAACAAGGAGAGAATAAAAATAGACATATTTGCGAATGCAGTGAGCACTTACTATGAGACCTAGCAGATCATGTCTGTCTGTGTGTCTGTCCCGCTATCCAAATATGGAGTGTGTTGCATCAGCAATCACTCAGCTCCATATGGGCACAAAAGGGTCCAGGTCCACATATACAGTAACAGCGGGACAGACAGACAGACATGATCTGCAGGGTCTCAGCTGCGTTCGCTTCCCGCGTTTGCGCGTCTTACTGGTTTATGTCCTTTATCCAATGTTGTCTCACCGATATATCATATCATATACCATCGGTATCGCTAGTTTTTCCACCGATGTGCCCCGATGTGTTTGTTGAGTGGTGCAACCACTCCAAGGAACAGCTTTGTCCCTACGTCCTAACCTATGTGACTATGTCCCTATGTCCTAACCTATGTGACTATGTCGCTATGTCCTAACCTATGTGACTATGTCCCTATGTCCTAACCTATGTGACTATGTCCCTATGTCCTAACCTATGTGACTATGTCCCTATGTCCTAACCTATGTGACTATGTCCCGATGTTTAGAGTGCCAATAGGGTGTGCTGTTGCACCACTCACTTCAGACTGGTCTGATTTTTTATTATTAAGTTGTGCTCAATCTGGGCACCCAATGCCCCAAAAAATGGAAAAACGGTGCCCTCTGCTCCCCCCGCCCCCCGCCTTTGAATCAAACTCTATCAAACCTTTTATAGAGTCCCTTTGTATATATTTTTTCCTAGACTTTCTACAGGTCCCTGTGTCTGAAGAGGAGAGGAGCTCCAGTCTGCTCCAGGAGGAACCACAACCTCCACAGATTCATGAGGAACAAGAGGAGCTACTTCAAAGACCAGAAGAGGCTGGTGGGTCAACGTTGCCATTACTAGCAGTGAAAAGTGAAGATGACGATGACGAAAACAGAGAGACGGAGCCTTTAGCCGGCACCTCAACCGAACACATGAAAACACAAGCGTACATACAGTACTGGGTACGATCGCAACAAACCGGCAATGACCAGCTCCTCTCTTCACACTGTTCTGATTCTGACGCTGAAGACGGTGATGAGCAGGAGGAGACTAGGGGAGATCAGTCACAAAACACACAGAATGTGGTAGGGGACCTGCAATCGTCAAAACAAACGGAGAAGAAACGCTTTAGTTGTTCAGAGTGTGGCAAAGAGTTTAATCACAAGGATAATCTAAAAACACACATGAGGATTCATACAGGTGAAAAGCCCTTTTCTTGTACAGTATGTGGTAAAGGCTGTGTTAACACAGCTAATCTAAAAACGCACATGAGGACTCACACAGGCGAAAAGCCCTTTGCCTGTATTGTTTGTGGTAAAGTCTTTAGTCATACGAATGGTCTAAAAATACACATGATGACACATACAGGGGAAAAGCCCTTCTCGTGTACAGTGTGTGGCCAAGGCTGTATTAGCACAAGTCATCTAAAAAGACACATGTTGACTCATACAGGCGAAAAACCCTTTTTGTGTAAAGTTTGTGGTAAAGGCTTTACTCAGAAAGGTACTCTGAAAACACACATGATGACTCATACGGGCGAAAAGCCAATATCTTGTACAGTATGTGGTAAAGGTTGTGCTAACACAAGTAATCTAAATATACACATGAGAACTCATACAGGGGAAAAGCCCTATTCTTGTACAGTATGTGATAAAAACTGTGTTAACACAAGTCATCTAAAAAGACACATGATGACTCATAAAAGCGAAAAGCCAGACAGTTAGTCGAAAAAGACACATTAGGACACATAAAAGGGGATAGCCTTTAGTTTAAGACGTATGATCAGTCAATCTAATCCAGGATGACGATGATGCAAAAGGCAGTGGAATTACATAATCTGACGATAACAACATGACTGAAGAAAATACACATTGATATTTTCTTGTGATGGATTTTAGTTTTTTTTTCCTTGTGTATGGATCTTATTTTCTATACAACCTTTTTATTTTATCTTGCGTGTATTCCCTCCAGCTCATAGGTTACTGGTAGTACAATATGAGCAGTATGTCCACATTGGTCTGGATTTAACACATTTTGACGATTCTACAAAGTCGATTCTACAAATCTCTTCTAAATCCTGACAGTTTTCTGAAAAAACCCCATGTTTCTATGACAGTAATTCTCAAACATTTTCATGTCAAGGACCCCCAGAAATATATGTATTTGCCAGCCGACCCCCATCTGAAAATATGTTGTTCCAGGGACCTCCTGGAAGCAAAGATTTGAGTTAAAAACGTTCACTCTGAAAGAATATATATATTCAAACATTTGCGCCACATTTTCGCGATATTTCAAAATGAGCAGACCTACAAGCTCAGTGCCACGCTACGAGCTTTTAGATCTGCTATTTTTCAATAGCTAAAGCATAACATAATGCTAACACCAAGAGGGGTTCCAACCCAGAATGTGTTAACAAGTTATGCAACCAAGCATAAAATTACTAGTCTCTCCCAAACATTTTAGTCTACGGTAATTTTTTTATTTGTTGACTAAATTGTCAATAGAATTGGTTTTAGTTATCGTAGCTTGTTTTTTTTGTTTTTATTTAGTTTTCTTCGGTGTAAAACGTTAGTAGACAAAACGTTTTTTTTTTCGTCATAGTTTTAGTCGACTAAAACAACACTAATGTGCATTGATATGCACTAAATAATGGTGCATGCAGCAAAGTGCTAACAAGCTGCTGGGATTGTGTACCTGTTCACTGTGACCCATTTTCCACCGGTTGGTTCCCGATGGGAACCGTTTCAGTTCTTTGTGGTTCTTAGTCCATGAGCCAGAGCTCCAAAAGTGGAATGTTAATTATGAATTGAGAAGAATTAGATTGTTATCACCTAAAACTTCCCCAGTTGATTACTTACACAAAGACAATGATTTATTGTATTACAATATTTTAATTTAAATATGCAAATGAGGCATTATATGGGAAAATATGAAGAAAACAAAATTAAAAAGCCATTGGGAACCAACCTGTGGAAAAGAACTGAACCGGTTTCCATTGGGAACCAACCTGTGGAAAAGAACTGAACCGGTTTCCATTGGGAACCAACCGGTGGAAAATAACTAAACCGGTTCCTATTGGGAACCAACCGGTGTGTAGTTTAGATTGTTGCCTTGTCATGGTTCATAATATGGTGTATTCCAGAGTGAGGGTATACATTCCACATACCTGTAGTTTTGTTTCTTTATAGAGGTGTTTTTATAACCTCAAAGATCCACTTTTATCCCTTGGAGGGAGAATTATGTTTTTTGTTTAATAAAGGTTGCGTCACTACAGTGTCCTCTGTGTGTGCTTTATTATCATGCAAATGTTCAACTTATTGACTGTTTATGGGGGGGGGGGCACTGGGGGCGTGTTCTCTCCAACGCGTCATCAGTGCCCATACCTGAAGCGGGGTTGGCGAAATGGGCCTTTCTGTGTGGAGTTTGCATGTTCTCCCCGTGTCCCCTCACGAAAACATGCAGTAGTCCTGCTGCGTCCGAATTCATTCCCCCATATAGTGCACTACTTTGGGGTTCCGCCATTTTGTTATAGTGTCCGAATATGTAGTGCGCATTTTTGCACCCTAACGTAGTGGACTGAAGTATCCCACAATGCACCGGGAATTGTAGTGAGCATCCGATGGTCACTACAAAAACACAGCGAAGCAAATCTGCCCCATAATGCATTGCGCAAGCTCGCTCTTGAGCGCACATGCACGCGTTTGCGCATGTGCGCTGCTTCTGCATGCATGCGCTCATTGCGCTCCAACTCAGAAGAGGCAGAAGTTGAACCAGCGAAAGAACTCAACACAAATGTACTTTTAAAATTTTCGTTTCCCCCTCTTTTCTTCCCTGGCGGATCTCGAAGCTACAGATCTCGAGACAAATGATTTGTGCATTTATTTGAAATTGTTTTATTTTATTTATAATAAATCTACTAATTTGCAATATTATTACTAATCTGATTCATTGTATCACCCAGGCCCAGCGCATGACGTTAGGAGAAGAATCAGTTGCTTGCTGTAGAATATATTTGTGCGATTCAATTCAATTCAATTCAATTCAAAGGGCTTTATTGGCATGAGAAAACATACTTTTACATTGCCAAAGCAGGAAGAACAATACAACAATACAGTAATATAATCAAAACAAAAATTATGTACTTTGAAACTAGAGTCTGGATCCCCGTATGGGGGATAGGGAGTAGGGAACAACCCTAGCAATTCGGATGCAGCCCTGGTCTCTAGTCTAAACTACCTCCCCCTGGCCAGCTGCGACGCCTGATGGAGGGCCGGGGAAAGGAACTGGTCGGAATTACATACGACCGGGGAAACTCCCCTGTCAGGTGAAAAGAAGCAGCTTGGCCATCCTAGAATCAATGAATCATGATGAAAAGCATATAATCAATGCACTTAAACATCAGCAAATATTATTATTGGGGTGGATGTGGCTCAGGAGGTAGAGCAGGTCGTCCAAAGATCCCTGGTTCGGCGGTCTGAATCCCGGCTCCTCCTCCTGTCTAGATGTGGAAGTGTCCTTGACTCCTTGGGCAAGCCACTGAACCCCACATTGCCTCCAATGAGTCGGTCGGTGTGAGCTCGCCACCATTGGTATGTGTGAATGTGGGAAGTGAGGACGCTGGCGTCTGTTGTAAAGCGCTTTGAACTGTTGGAAGCGCTATAAAAATGCAATTCATTATTATAATGAAGGGATAAAGCAGGATGAACAAATCGAGAAAGACCCCTTGGATAATAATAATTCTGTGGCTAAAATGAAGAGAAATTTTAGTCTCTAGAGCCCTATCTATTAATTTGAAATCTTTGTGATGTATTATAATTAATTCGGCCTATAACAGAGCTATTGATGTAATTAACATGCTGTCGATGCTATACTGTTGACATTTTGTTGATTTATTTTAAAACACATCTCTAAGCAATGTTTGTCCTAAGTATTTTGAACTTAAGCCTTTATTTTGAGTAGCAGCTATTTTGGTATTCGGAGCATATTCTTTATTTTGTATAACGTTGTGGGTCCATTTAAAACAGTTTGACAATATTATATTGCTGACATCACATAGATCGATAGTTCTATGATCGACTATTATGTTTTGGTGAATCGGTGATCGATTGTTTTGGTCTGCCTCAGTTGGAACTGGCGCTATTTCCGAAGACGGCATCGTTTGTTGTTTTGGAAGAGAGACACAGCGTCTGAGATTTCTGTATTCTTCACACATTGCTCCTTTTACAGGTAAAACTGCCGTCAGACGGCTCAAAGTATGAACCAAACGTATTGAGAATTGTGTATGACGTTGTGAACTGTATTTTCGTTTGTTTATAGTCACTTTAAGAGCTTAATACAGACCAAATACGAAGTTGATTGTGGTTTCAGAGCCACATAGGCTCCGCCATCTTCTGTAGCACACTGGTTTGCGTCGTGTATAATGTTGTTTACAATAATTATGTCTGAACCACAGGACAGTGCAATACATTGGTGAATGTTTAAAACATGATGCATTAATAACTCCATTTGTCACAGCTAAAATAATAATGGACAATTTAGTTCATGAAAGAGTAAAAGAGTCATTTGAAAAGTAAAAATAATAACTTATGGTTAAAAAGGCATAAAAGAGTACAATGAGAAATGCATTTATATAATAGTTAGTTAAAAACTGAACAACAGTGTATGTCATGTGTATGTTAACAGACTGTGCATTTGTCATGCATTTAAGCACTTTGATGCACTGCTACTAGTGTGGTAATAGCCCAAATCTTTTGATTCTCGTAGAGGTTTTTTTCGATTCTGACGAATCTCTCTACGAGAGTCAAAACGCTAACTCCGCCCCTAATGTCGAAGAAGCAAACTGATGCCTTTAAATCACTCTTACCTTGTACAAATGCAAAATCTAAGCTGCTATTAATGTTGCCCCACTTGTTTGTGAGCTCTGCGGAAGCATATTAAACTCTGTCAATGCTTATTTTTCAATAAAAAACGTTTTATAGTCAACTCTGTTTCTGAGTATTTCTTTCACCCGCAGCCATCTTGCTTTTCTCTCCATTGTAAATAAGGTAAACGGCGCAACAGAATTGTAAATGCGGTAAACGGCGCAACAGAATATTGCCCGCGACCCTAGCGGCCAGGGTTCTCTTGCGCATTTACAATGGAGAGAAAAGCAAGATGGCTAAAATACCTTTTTTATTGAAAAATAAGCATTGACAGAGTTTAATATGCTTCCGCAGAGCTCACAAACAAGTGGGGCAACATGAAAAGCAGCTTAGATTTTGCATTTGTACAAGGTAAGAGTGATTTAAAGGCATCAGTTTGCTTCTTCGACATTAGGGGCGGAGTTAGCGTTTTGACTCTCGTAGAGAGATTCGTCAGAATCGAAAAAAAACCTCTACGAGAATCAAAAAATTTGGGCTAGTGTGGTAACAGTTTTATGCTTAAAGGATAATTCCTGCTATAAGGCTTTCTTCTTACCTTTCTTTGTAGTTGTTACGTCCCCACCAAAGAGGTCCAGGAGTTTTCTTTTGCAAAAACTCCTTATTGGCTATTTTCCCTACCATAAGCCCTCAATGAATTGCATTGAATTGAATGGGGCTATGGGGTGTTGTGCTAATTCGCTTATTTCCATCGAAATAAGTAGTAAAGTGTGCCGCTTGGGATATTATTTACATTATGAAGAGAGGATATATACAAAGAAATTATAATTTTGAGCGATGGAAATAAGCGAATTAGCACAACACCCCATAGCCCCATTCAATTCCCATTCAATTCAATGCAATTCATTTAGGGCTTATGGTAGGGGAAATAGCAAATAAGGAGCTTTTGCACAAAATAACACCTGGACCTCTTTGGTGGGGACGTAACAACTACAAAGAAAGGTAAGAAAGCCTTTTAGTATGGAATTCTCCTTTAATCCATCATATTTAGGGATGGAGCTTTTTATTGATAACGAGCACCTTATCGATCAGGCTTATCGAGCCGGGTTCTTATCGAGCCCACTATCGAGCATTTTAAATTATTTTCTGGAAAGACGGGAGACAATAAATTCTGGACAGAACCAGTATCTTTTACTATAGGGCTTTCAAATGCAGTACTTTTCTACCAATACAATAAAGGTATCTATAACCGCTCCTATCCAGCAGAATAACAAACGCTCCAACTGATATCTCGAGGTTGTTTATTTCCCCAAGACAACGTGAAAAACTGCAACACAAACCATAACAATATCCTTTTAAACACGATGAAACATGAAACATGAATGTCCTTGTTGTCACTGAATCATGATGTCCTAAACGTGCTAAAGTTTGGTCGATTATGCCTACAATACATTATTTGCAGGATCTATTCATCTTCGTCATCATCTTGAATGTCCTCCCTGATAGTGTTGACAGTCTCCACCATAGCATTTGCAGAGAGGAGTGCAAGGCAGGTTATTGTTGAATTGGTGGGCCTCTGAGGACCCCCTAGGGGTCATTTTCCCCCTGGTATTGGCTACTACTATTTTTATCAGAGCCCAGCTACAAATACTTTTATGCTTCATTTATGATCTAATTTGACAATATTCTGGAGCAGGAGCAGAGCGAGGAATGTAATGAGAACTGGGATAGGCCCAGGGGTCAGTCCGGGAGGTCCCATGTGAGGAAACCCCCTACCAAAAGTAAAAAAAAGATTCTTCTGACCACTTTAAAAGTTTAAAGCGGGTATGACACGCCCCTCGGGAAGCTATTAAGGCTATTAAAACTAGCATCTAGATTGTGACGTAAGGTCGGGCCAGCTCAATTTGACCAATGAAATTGATCTTGTATCTGGGCTAAATGGCAGAGCGGCTCTGGGCTCTGCGAGTTAGCGTTCCTGGTGGCTATCAACTCATGCTAGTGTTTTTGAGGTCACTTTTAGCTTCATAGCTGGGTGAAAGTTTGGTGGAAAAATTATTTTTTTGCTCGAAAATCTTCGTTAGAATGATATTGAGTTGACGTGTAAGTTTTAGGGTGAACTGTTGCATAATCGCAATTTCGCGTGACGGGTTCCATCGTACCTATCTTGTCTATCTGTCTCCCCCCCGCTGACACGCCCTCAGCCGGCTAAGTGCTGAACAGGGCTCACGGAGCCCTGGAGCTTCACGTAACGTTACCACTGCCTGTGACTACTCTAGCGGCACTGCGCCGGCCTAACCTGAGTCCGCCCCTCTCTCTCTCACACACACACACACACACACACACACACACACACACTGTACACACACACACTCTCTCTCTCTCTCTCTCTCTCTCTCTCTCTCACACACCGATATAGGGGCGGTCTCTCTCTCTCTCTCTCACACACACACACACACACACACACACACACACACACTCCGCAGCAGCCGTGGTTAGACGGACTAGTCACGCGAAATTGCGATTATGTAACAGTTTACCCTAAAACGTACACGTCAACTCAATGTCATTGTAAGGAAGATTTTCGAGCAATAAAATAATTTTTTATGATACTTTCACCTAGTATGACGCAAAAAGTTACCTCAAAACTAGTAGCCTTTAGTGCGCTAGCAACTCAGCTCGGCTAGATGCTAGGTCACGTCAGAGCCTGAGATATAGTCACGTGTCGTTTGAAACTGTTTTCATTCAGACCACGTGATGTACCTTATCAGCAATGTTAATCTCGGGCCGGGACACTCCCCCTTTAAGAAATCAACTCTGAATGTTTTAAAACATACAAAACCATTCTAATATTATGAAAACCGGACATTAACTGGCTGGCATACTCTTCTGGGAGGTCCCAAATAGATGACCCCCCCCCCCCCCCCCAGAAACGGGGTGAGGGTCATAGTTTGGACTCTATAGAACCAAGATCTGCTGTTTTTTTTACGCATCGTACCACACTATAACATCTCTACGGTGGACTTTTATGAAAAACAAGCTCGGCAGATTGAAAGAGGATAATTCAAGCTTGGACTAGCCTACAGCTGCAATGTTGGTGAGTTTAACGTCGTTTAAGACAAGCAGATCGCAAACCAAAAAAGATGAGTGGGGAGTCAATGGAGGGTATTGCAACTCTAGATTCATCCCATTATAAAAAAATCTAGAGTTGCAAATTGCGGCTAGCCTATGTGCTAACCTGCATACATAATACATACTTTGAATGCACTTTATAGTAGGCTACTGGTGTAATGCTAACGAGGGCTACGTCAAAGTTGGATTCTAAATACAACTATGACAAGCACTTTAGAGACCCAGGGTAAATTGTGAGGCTAATTCAAATGTTTGTTCTATTTCAGGATTTGTGTACTGTTGAACCGCTGTTCTTTTTTACTTTTTTGTTTTTGTTTTTAAACTCTATGCTGCTACAGTTTTATTATTTTGTATACTATAACTGAAATAGCCCATGTGGCTTTAAACGAGTCCTTCATTGCTGTCTTGACCAATTTGTCTCAGAGTGGCTTCGGTTTGCTCATTTGCAGTGTTAACTGTGCGTATGGAATTAATCAAATGGTACATCTCAGTACAGCTATTTACCCAAGTTATGATCTGACTAATTAAGCCTTTATCTATATTGGTGACATTTGGATTTATTTTAATTAAATGCCAATACTGTGTACTTTTCTAAATAAAGTTCTATGTACATGAGCAACCGAGCATCATTGTTCACTAGTGAATGTGATAAATAGGAGTACTGGGTGACTCTATTTTGTTACCATTATATTTCATACCATTTATATATCATCATCATAGAGAAACGGTTCATGTCATGTTGCATATAGTATTAGTAACCATTCAATTCAATTCAAAGGGCTTTATTGGCATGAGAAAACATACGTTTACATTGCCAAAGCAGAAAGAACAATACAACAATACAGCAATACAATCAAAACAAAAATGATGTACATTTGAAGGTCAGAATCTTCAATAGATCAAATTCTATGTACCAAGGTCACTCAATGCAGGTATAGTGCAGGAATATACACAATGATTAGTCTTTAGGGTGGTTGTGTTCCATTTGATATCCTTCTCCTGTCACAGCAACTCACAAATCTTGCTGCTGTGTTTGCACATTGTTGTACTTCGCCCAGCAGATATGGGAGTTTTTTGTCATACATGGCCAGAAGATGGCAGCAAAGTCTGCCATATTCAGTTTTGATTATAGTAGTCATGACAAAGGAACAAATGCCCAAAGGAGGGGCAGAACACATCCATCAAAGCTGTGTTCAGACACAAGTCAGGTGTCTTGAATGCAGAGGGCATATGTTGACCCCGCCCACTCACCTCCGCCCCACCCCCTCCTGGTGCTGCGGCCACACAATATAAACAGCCGATAAAGGCCCTAATTGTCTTGACTTAATTGTAGGTATGCGCACAGTGACAGTCACATATAGGTCACTGAAATGTTTACTGTTTGTTAAATGTTTAAGGTTCACTGGGCACGGTGGCACAGCCAGTATAGTTCTGTCGCCTGACGGCTAGAAGGTCCTGGGTTTGATTTGATTCCCACATGGGGAGGCTGTGGGCGCTGGGTGACATGTCCTCTCCGGTGCCCATACCCGAGGCGGGGTTGGCGAAAAGGGCCTTTCTGTGTGGAGTTGGCATGTTCTCCCCGTGTCCCCTAGGGTAGGTACCCTCACATGTTCTCCCCGTGTCCCCTAGGGTAGGTACCCTCACATGTTCTCCCCGTGTCCCCTAGGGTAGGTACCCTCACATGTTCTCCCCGTGTCCCCTAGGGTAGGTACCCTCACATGTTCTCCCCGTGTCCCCTAGGGTAGGTACCCTCACATGTTCTCCCCGTGTCCCCTAGGGTATGTACCCTCACATGTTCTCCCCGTGTCCCCTAGGTTAGGTACCCTCACAAAAAACATGCAGTAATCCTCATGGTCTCTATACTGTCTCGTGGAACTGATTGGAATAACGTGTTCCTTCCACGTGCTATGTCCAACCAGGGAACCCCCCCGCCCCCCCTGTCAGGTGAAATGAAGCGGCTTGGACTCCTCATGCATAGAACAAATTAAGGAAGCATGAGGTCAGTCTGTTGCTCTGCCCAGGTTGGCAGAGTGAATGTAGCACCCAGGATTACATTAGATAATTGACACTGGGTGAAAACATGGGTTACAAAATTGTGGGAAAAAAAGGAAAAGAAAAACAAACTATGCCTACAGTAGGATAATATAGGCATTCTGGACCGACAATAATCTACTTAACACTTAGACTGCCGCCATTTATTGATAAATTAGGTCCTAATTCACGCCAGCATTTTTTTAATTTGAGCTCTTATTTTGAAAAGCCACATTTTGCCTCAACCGGAAGTGAGCTCATCTCTGCCAGCTTTACGTTGTCATGACAACCTTTGTTTACGTGATCACATCATGCCGGGTACACTATAGACCTCCACAACGTCGGCTCGTGCCGTCAAAGAAACGCTGTTTTGACCAAAAATGCCATCTGGGACAAGGAATAGGAGATACAGGCGATTGAAAGAAACGGATAGAATGGATTCTTATGGCGACGACGAACTAAGATGAACGATCCAATGCTGTGCTAACAACACAGCTAGCTAACCGGCTAACGTAAGTAGCATTATGGCTCGATCGATCAAATGCACTATAAAACAACAATTGCCGAAGGGCTACGGCAATGGCGGCAAGCGTTTTATTAATGAATTGACATTAATCTAAGGCAATGGCGCGGAGGGTGTTAATCATATCTACTAATTTATTATTACAATTTTATATTATTACAATGTAATATTTGGGTTCCAGAGAAATAAATCTTATCACATGATGGCCAAATATAAATACAATTTGATTTGAAATGTGAGAATCATTAGTAACGGAATGAGCAAATTGGGGATACTTGGAGACGGATCACATTTAAAATGCAAATAAGGAAACAAAAGTTGTGTGTGTGTGTGTGTGTGTAAGGAAAGGAAAGGAAAGGTACTATGTTTACCCAGGGTAACTGGACTTAAAGCTCAATAACTTGTTTACAGCCAGGCCCTGCTCATAGAACATTTCATGTTAGGGGTTCAATGCCTTGTCCAATTAAGGGCACTTCAGCGGTGGTCATTTTAACGTGCCGGTCCGGGGATACGAACTATAGCGACCTTCCAATATCAAGACCGCTCCGCAAACCGTTCGGCCACCGCTGCGCGCGTTCTGTGCAGGACACTGGCAGTGTTTGAGTGTAAACAGTAACACCTCAAATGCAGCTTAAATGATAATTTAAATGAAACTTCAGTTCTATTAAATTGAACCCAAGCTAAAACAAATATATATATATATATATATAGATAATATAGATAAAAATAGATATTATACATAACAGCGTTTCTCTGTCACTTGACAGATTGAAATCAGTGAACAGCGGTTGTGATTTGATTGAATGACAATGAATGGTAGACTGTATCTTTGCAACGTCATGTCGCTGGCTTCCATTGACAATGAATGGTAGACTGCATCGTTTCATCTGCCTGTGTGAACGCAACAACGGAGTGAGTGGACAACAATGGTGCCATATGTTTTAAGATCAGGGGAGGGCAACGATGGCGAGGGCCAATATATTTCCACCCTCACTCCAGAGGGGCCACAGTGCATGCATATTACTGTCGTAGCAAAAATAGCTGATCTACAAGCTCAAAACGCGTCGCAATGCGACAGATTAGATCAGCTATTTTTGCTATTTTTGAATTGGAATCCTGAAAAGTAACATTTTTGGTTATAGTTATGTTAACTTTATGAAATGTTAACATAACTACATTGGACACAAAAAGACATTTTAATACTATAGTCATTTAATACTAGTCATGAAGTAATTAAAGCGTGTTTGGAATTGTAAACAGCTGAAATCAATACTATATCAGTATTCTGGTGCAAGTGGCCCGCCAGTTGCCCACCCCTGTTTTAGATCATTCCAGAAGCTCCTCATGGTCTCCTAATGAGCTGAGATCATTCCAGAAGCTCCTCTGGCTCTTCAACGTCTCCTTCATCTTCACCGAGTCTGGCGTCAGCGCCGGGCGCGGCCATCTCCACCATCTTCACATTCTCCATGGCTGCACGCTGCCTCCTGGTGGCCTGGATGTCAAAAAGTGGTCAATGTCAAGGGCACAAATCGACATATGGAACACTTCATTCCCATCCACCAGCTGTCTAAAAAACCAGCTGCGCACACGCATCACAGCTTATTCTGTCCGCAGCGCAGGTGTGGAAACCTGGGTATCTTGTCATGATTGGGCCAGCTGCAGAGAATCTGGTGATGGGGGGGAATTAGGCTCAGCTGTGGCGCTGGGGTTTAAATACTGCCTCAGCTTGAGGAAGGGACACTATGGCAGCAGAGTAAAGGCTCATACATAGTCTGGATTTACGGTGGTGGGGTGCCCACCGAACTACAACATGACATCACTGAGGTGCCCACCGAACTACAACATGACGTCACTGAGGTGCCCACCGAACTACAACATGACGTCACTGAGGTGACCACCGAACTACAACATGACATCACTGAGCCGCGGTGAAGAGCAAACAACCGCCCCAGCCCTTCTCTCTGTTTTTACTCACCACCGCTCAACGTTATTTCAGCTCCGGTGGTCAGCTCACCACCGGAGCGGTGGTCAGCTCACCACCGGAGCGGTGGTCAGCTCACCACCGGAGCGGTGGTCACCTCACCACTGGAGCGGTGGTCACCTCACCACCGAAAATCCAGACGGGCCTTAACAGGACACAAGGGTTCAAATGGTTTGTGGACCATTTGAACCGTCACCGGATGGAAAGGGCAGAGGAAAAAGCCCAAGGAACGGAGAGATAATTGGCTACTAATGGATGCCAAGCAGTGAAGCACACGGCACTTTAGCACCCAGCTGGAGAGGAGACAAGGTGACTGAACCCATTTTGGACTGACGTCGAAATTTATTATTTTTAAAATGTATTTTTTTCTGAAAAACCTCATGTTTCTAGATCAGTGGTGCTCAATATTTCATGTCAAGGACCCCAAAAAAAATATGCAATTGGCTGCCGACCCCCATCTGAAAATATGTTGTTCCAGGGACCCCCCCCCTCCAGAAGCAAAGATTTGAGTTAAAAACGTTCGCTCTGAAAGAATATATATTCAAAGATTTGCGCTACATTGAGATCAGATTCTAAAAAAATGTCTTCCACATCCTGACAGTTTTCTGAAAAAGCTATGTTTCTATGTCAGTCGTTCTTCCATTTTTCAAAATAGCAGACCTACAAGCTCGTAGCGCGCCAATCGGTGGCGCGCTATGAGCTTGTAGATCTGCAATTTTTCAATAGCTAAAGCATAACATAATGATAACACCAAAAGGGGTTCCCGCCCAAAATAGGTTAATAGAACTTTATATTTGGTCTGAGCGTCTTATTTTGTGTTGGTTTTGTCTGAGGTTTATTTTCATGTTGCATTTTGATAAGCTATATGCACTGTATGGGTTTTATTGGTTATGTAGTTATGGTTTATGGGAATGTTTGTTGCTGATATTTGATGTGTTTATTGATTATTGTCTCATTTATGATACATTTTATGCCCGTTTCTTGTGCAGTTCTACATTGATTTAATAAAGAAACTTCAAAATCATCAGTTCAGTCTTCAACATACACCCGTAGCTGTTCTAGGGTCTAGTGTTCTAGTGTTAACCCATTCTTAACAGGAAACCCCTTTTGGTGTTTTAAGCATTATGTTATGCTTTAGCTGTTGAAAAATAGCAGGGGGAGGGGGGGGGGGGGGAGACTACATATTTTCAGATGGGTGTCGGCGGCCAATTACATCATTTTTAGGGTCCTTGACCTTGTCCTATTGAGCACCACTGAGATAGAATCATTGGTATTTCAGAAAATGGTCATGATTTAGAAGACTTTTTCTTTTTTAATTTCGACGTCCGATCGAAATGGGTTAAAGAGTTTAGTGTTCTATAATCTATAGGGTTAAGGATTGTGTTTGAAATGTAATAAAAGGCGAGTATATTTACCATCCTCTTCCAGAAACCATATTGGAAGATGAGCTGTCCCCACAGAATGATCATCACCACCGTCACTCTGATGAGGAACGCCTTCACAGGAGAGGCTGGGAGAGAAATATCATTAGGGATGGAGCTCGATAACCGATACCCCAAAAAACAATCCGATAACAAGCTTATTGAGCACCCGTTATCAATAAGCTGTGGCCTTATCAAGCCTGTTTTCGAGCATATGGCCCATTACGTCATGTTTAAAGGAGAATTCCATGCTAGAAGGCTTTCTTACCTTTCTTTGTAGTCGTTACGTCCCCACCAAAGAGGTCCAGGTGTTTTTTTGTGCAAAAACTCCTTATTGGCTATTTCCCCTACCATAAGCCCTCAATGAATTGCATTGAATTGAATGGGGCTATGGGGTGTTGTGCTAATTTGCTTATTTCCATCGAAAGAAGTAGTAAAGTGTGCCGCTTGGGATAGTATTTACATTATGAAGAGGGGATATATACAAAAAAATTATAGTTTTGAGCGATGGAAATAAGCGAATTAGCACAACACCCCATAGCCCCATTCAATTCCCATTCAATACAATTCATTTAGGGCTTATGGTAGGGGAAACAGCCAATAAGGAGGTTTTGCACAAAATAACACCTAGACCTCTTTGGTGGGGACCTAACAACTATAAATAAAGGTTAGAAAGCCTTCTAGCATGGAATTCTCCTTTAAACAATCGAGACAAGAGGTGATCAAGAAATAAATCTAATCACCCATGCTGACACAAGCATGTCGGTCTAAAAGTGTATTGATACTGTAAAGCTTTCCCAGCAATGCGTATTTCGTAATATTCTATTTTATTGCTTACCTTTCTGAAAATGTATAATATGTGAACATTATATGTATGTTTATTTGGGTACATATTGTATTTGCATGCTGTGTGTGTGTGGGTGCCTGGTCCTTTGTTGCTGTTCATTATGACCTAGAAGGGCATGCAGGAGCAGAGCCCTGTGATTAGAGTGAGGCAGCATTGATTGCACCTGTGTGAGCCGAACTCAGTCACAACAAGCTGAGTTTCAGGGGTGCAAGGAGCTCTTCCCACGTCTAAAAAGAGTGTCCTTAAATAGAGAATATAAGAGAAGATAAAGTAGCTCTCCTAAAATAATCTGCAGAAGGCGCACACGGTATGTTACATGTTGTTTTCTTTGTTTGTAAACAGTGTTGTAATTCTATCGATCGTTTAATTGTTTGTGTACGTCTCATTGTGTTTGTTTACATATAATACGGACATCATGGTTCAGTGACAACAAGGACATTCATGTTTCATCGTGTTTAAAAGGATATTGTTATGTTTTGTGTTGCAGTTTTTCACGTTGTCTTGGGGAAATAAACAACCTCGAGATATCAGTTGGAGCGTTTGTTATTCTGCTGGATAGGAGCGGTTATAGATACCTTTATTGTATTGGTAGAAAAGTACTGTATTTGAAAGCCCTATAGTAAAAGATACTGGTTCTGTCCAGAATTTATTGTCTCCCGTCTTTCCAGAAAATAATTTAAAATGCTCGATAGTGGGCTCGATAAGAACCCGGCTCGATAAGCCTGATCGATAAGGTGCTCGTTATCAATACAAAATATAACGAGCTCCATCCCTAAATAATATGATGGATTAAAACATTACCAAAACAACATCATGTAGGAAAGAACCTCACATCGATCGATAGATGTTACCTTTGACAGTGAGAGAGAGGAAGTGGCTCTCGGAGGTGAAGTCAGATAGATTCATTCAGGTTACCTTTGACAGTGAGAGAGAGGAAGTGGCTCTCGGAGGTGAAGTCATGGCTGAACTCATTGACGTGATAAGCACAGCTGTAGTTTCCTTGGTGGGGAGCGTGCTCCGCGGCAGGAAACAGGAAGTGTGCAGAGTGATTGACAGCTGTCTGGGTGTAGGTGCGTGTGGCGTTGGCTCCAGTGAAGGTGAGCTGGAAGGAGCCTCCTGAGTACTGTGGCCGGACGGAGCAGTCCATGGAGAAGCTGAACCCCTCCATCACCCACAGCCCCTGCTGCTGGCCCTCGGAAACCCCCTTCATGGGGCAGGAGACGCTGATGGTTGGCTCGTACAGTGGATCTGTAACAAGACAGAGGTGATTAGCGTTGATTGATTGATTGATTGATTGAACTTTACTTAGACAGAAATGGAAAAAACAGCAGTACAGTACAGTAACAGTCAAACACTTATTCAAAAAGGGATGGCACCAACAAAAAAAAGTGTCTAATCACAGCTAAGCATAACAAGGGTTAGTCAAAGATCCAGCGCCAATAAAAACTGTCTGTCTGTCTACTGTATCGATAGATGATCAGATTCAGATGATAAGATGTATAACCTTTATTCCGTCGGTAAATCCCTCTGTCATACATGTTGGTAGCTCTATTAGCCCAAAATTGCTGTTACGCATTTCACTTAAATAATGTTAATAAACCGCATCGGAATCAACGCTGCAAACTTTTGGACCTAGTGCGTTCCGGTGTGTGCGTGTTTGCGTGCGCACGCATACGGAGAGAGACAGAGAATGATGTAATGAAAATCAAGATTTACTGTAACGTCCTATCACAAACATTTCGCCCTGTATGTGTGTAGCGTAGCCTATATGTGTGCACGCAGAGAAAGAGAGAGAGAGAGGGGGGGGGGTCCTGTGTTGGTCTCACGCTTTTATGGCATCCCCTGCGCGTACGTGCGATGTCATAATGAATGCTGTAGCCTATATTAAACCGGGTCTGGATCCTAGTCGGTGACCAATCGTTTAGTGTGAAAGCCACAAAGATATAATGCCGATTTTCAAAAGAAGACTTGTGTAGTGTGAAATACTTAACGATCTGATGACTCGCCGACAACTTCTACAGTTCTGGCCCCTACAGTGTGTAGGGGCCATTGGCGGTATGCAGTCTTTTTAAGTCTAGATAGATCGATAGATAGATAGATTCATTCAGGTTACCTTTGACAGTGAGAGAGAGGAAGTCGCTCTCGGAGGTGGAATCATTGACGTGATAAACACAGCTGTAGTTTCCTTGGTGGGGGGCGTGCTCCGCGGCAGGAAACGGGAAGTGTGCAGAGTGATTGACAGCTGTCTGGGTGTAGGTGCGTGTGGCGTTGGCTCCAGTGAAGGTGAGCTGGAAGGAGCCTCCTGGGTACTGTGGCCGGACGGAGCAGTCCATGGAGAAGCTGAACCCCTCCATCACCCACAGCCCCTGCTGCTGGCCCTCGGAAACCCCCTTCATGGGGCAGGAGACGCTGATGGTTGGCTCGAACAGCGGATCTGTAACAAGACAGAGGTGATTGGTTATTACATTTGATTGATTGATTGAATAGTTAATATTCAGATAATAGTTAACACTTCAAAAAGGGATGGCACCAAAAGAAAAAATAAAGTCCTTTCAGACTTGTTTCCATAAACTGCTACGGTCCAATCACAGCTAAGCATAACATGGGTTAGACAAAGATCCAGCGCCGATAAAAAAAAAGAAGCCTATATCGGCGACCAATCGTTTAGTGTGAAAGCCACAAAGATATAATGCTGATTTCAAAAGAAGACTCGTGTAGTGTGAAATACTTAAAGATCTGATGACTCGCCGACAACTTTAAAACTCCTACAGTTACAGTGTGTAGGGGCCATTAGCAGTATGCAGAGTCGTTTTAAGTCTAGATAAATAGATAGATGAGAGGGAGACTTTGACCCCTCCATCACATGGAACTATTTTTTGGGCGTAGTGATATGGACACAAAAAACGTAGTTCTGTGTGATAGAGGGGTAAAAAAAAGAACGAAAGTTGCACTAATATTTTAGAAATAGGTCAACAATACAAATTATGTTAGTTTTGTGGATTAATTTACTTTTACTGCGTGGCCCCCCAGTGCCCCCCCACAAAATGACCGGAACTACTTGATATTTCACCAAAACCAGAGCAGAACTCCCACCACGGGACTCGGGCTAATCAATTAATACAGTTGCAATCTCTATATTAATGGCAAGTATTTCATACAACTTAAGTTCAAAAAATCTGAACTATCCCTTTAAGGTTGGTGAGGGGTGCGTTAAGGGTTGGGAGAGGGTTAAGGTTAGGTTTAGGTCTGCTGCCCCGTATGCAGAGTCTGTTTAAATCTAGATAGATGGATAGATTCATTCAGGTTACCTCTGACAGTGAGAGAGAGGAAGTTGCCCTCGGAGGTTGATGGTTGGCTGATGGTTGGCTCAAACAGCGGACCTGTAACAACTGCCTCCCCCTGGCCAGCCGGGGCGCCTGATGGAGGGGAAAGGAACAGGTTGGAATAACGTGTTCCTTCCACGTGCTACGTCCAACCAGGGAAACTCCCCCCTGTCAGGTGTAAAGGAGCAACTTGGACACTCAAGCATGAAGGAAGCATGAGTTAAGTCCGTTGCTCTCCCCAGGTTTCCAGAGGGTGTGTAGAGCCCAGGATCACATTAGATGATTGACACAGGGGTAAAAAATGGGTTACAAAATCATGGGATAAAAAATTAAAAACAGCGGACCTGTAACAACACAGAGGTGATTGATTGGTTACACACACACACACACACACACACACACCTGGCGACTACATATTGGTGATCATTGCATAGATTAAGTGTCATTGTTGAAGTTCTGGTTCCTTTTACCTGAACAGCGCAGGTCCACTCGGGACGGGGAATGAATGTTCCTCATTGTTACACAGTCCTTCAGATTAGTCTCAGATCCAACGCAGAAAGATTTAATCCACCATAAACGTTGTTGCGGTCCAGAGCTCTGTGCTGTGCTGACAGGAGAGCCACAGCCCAACTGTCTGCACACTACGGTGGCGGCCTCCATGTTCCAGTTTAAATCGCGCACCGGTCTCCACTCCCTCTGGTGTTTCACCTCTAGCCAGCCATCACAGTGACTGGCTCCTCCCGACAACTTGGCATCACCACCATGCTCTGCACACAGACAATAGAATACACAGCAAATAACCAATATTACTTATGAATTGCTCTCTCATTAGCAGGCAACAGTGCAGTAGCCTGGCTAATAAGCCAGACCGAATCAGCCGTTGGCACAAAAAATAATTGCCTGCCGGTGTGATATTAGCCTGGTTTATTAGCCAGGCTAACAGTGCAGCTCTCTCTCTCTCTCTCTCTCTCTCTCTCCGTTTCTGGCACAACAGTGCCCCTACTGGTACTAATAGTCATACTCGTGCTCATTAACCACACACACAGACACACATAGGTGAACACGGACATTGCTGGTTGTAGGAGTGGTTGCACCACTCAAAACTCCCATTCATTTCAATGGGGAATAACATTGTGGGCTCGCGACTCGAGTCCAATAATAATCCAAACATAACATGCTGTTTGTGTTTTCCTGATCAAATTAGTAAGCAGTAAAACTTTAATGTTACTTTCATTAGAATAAATCCCTGAACAACAATAATATAAAATAGTATTTTAACAGTTTATTGTTTACCTGTTGTTGATGGTTCAGCATGCACAGCTGGGGAGAAGAAGAAAAAAACAATTAATAATGTTAATCATCTTCACGGTGACATAACACATTTCTCTTCCCATTATGCACCTGGAACTGTAAAAATAATATGGACAAAGCGTTCTCCGGGTCTGATATGGACATAAGATGAAGCCTGTCAGTAAATAGTCATCTTTCTAGATCCGTTTGGGCCCAGCTGGCCATTGGCTGGCCGAGACTCTTATATTTTATATTTTCGTCAGTGCTAAACTCCTTATCCCTAAACTTCTTCGCCTTTTGTTACTTTACTATTTACTACTATTTTGAACAAACATTTAAAAAGTTAAATTAGCCGATCTCTACTGCCAACATGTTGTGAGCTTGTAGATTGGCTATTTGAACTATTCATAATGGTACAAAGGGCAAAGAAGTTCACGGCCAGCGTGTGTAAGGCAATCCAGTGCTCCCCTTCCCCAGCACAGCTACAGAGCTGCGGGATCAGCTGGGAATGATATAAAGTGATTGAAGGTGTGTGGGTTATCGGTGAAAGTATTGGGACTAACCGTTTTAGAAAGTATAGTTTTACTTTATAAGTTATAAGTTTATAAGTGACCTGTAGTTTAGTTTAGTTTAGTTTAGTTTATTTGATCTTCCTTCAGTTTCAAATACAAAATGTAAAGACAATGAACCTAAGCTGTTATGAAAACAAAACCAAAACATGAAGATGATCAAAAGGAACAGGCAGAAGCTAAAAGCTTATAAATGCCTACCCTACTACCTACCCTAAATTAATCGTAATACTCAATACATTAACAGATTCACAAACAAATGTCAGATACGAGAATTGCATCCTACACCAACCCCCCTCCCCCCCCAGTTTCACCGTAGAGATAGCATTACATAACCGTTAGGTTACACATTATTATTGTTGTTATTATCCTTATTCACATTACCCTCATTGCCAATGATCATTATCATTTATGTTGTTGCTGAGTAATATCATTAGGTTCACATTTTTACTGTTAGCATAAATACAATAACATTAGTTAATTTATTATTAATAATGACAGCACTAATGACTATCAAAACCTGTACAAAAAGTATCAGTTGATCATACAATAACGTCCACATCCACCATATACATAATTTCCCTATAGTATGCTGTATTTGGCCAAAAGGATTCGCTTGAGCAATGTTTTAAATTTTGAAAAGTTACTACTGTGTTTGACTTCCTCTGGTAGGGCATTCCAGATCTTAACCCCTTGGACAGAGATGCACATACTCTTCCGAGTGGTCTTGGCACTGGGTTGTTGGAAATTTAAGTCTCTCCTTAACTCATACCCCCCTTCCCTATCCTTGAAATATGACAAGATAGTCTTGGGAATTAGTCTATTTCTTACTTTATAAATGACAAGAGCTGTTTTATGTTCAACTAAATCAATAAACTTCAATGTATTTGACCTTAAAAACAGTTCATTAGTATGATCGTAATATCCTACCTTATGCACTAATCTTATGGCTCTTTTTTGTATTATAACAAGTGGCTGGAGGTTTCCTTTGTAATTATTTCCCCAGACCTCCACACAATAAGATAGATATGGTAATATTAGTGTATTGTATAATGTGAGCAGTGACTTATAATTTAATAAATATACCTTGTTTTGCCTAGAACAACAACACTTCTTGCTATTTTGGAGCAAACATGGCTGCTATAGTATAGTTTTGCTTTATATACTGTAACCTGTAGGTGCAAACATGGCTGCTATAGTATAGTTTTACTTCATAGAAATGTAAATAGGTGCAAACATGGCTGCTATAGTTTCACTTCCGGCATGTTTCTCTCTGTAGCTTCACTGTGTTTCTTACTCACAGAACAGGAAATCACAAACAAACAAGAGGGGCACAACGCTCCTCTGAACAGCTGACCACAAGAGAGAGAGAGACAGGAAACATCGAGTGTGTGTGTGTGTGTGTGTGTGTGTGTGTGTGTGTGTGTGTGTGTGTGTGTGTGTGTGTGTGTGTGTGTGTGTGCGCTGGGGGATGTTGGTTGTCTTTGTAGCATGTGCCTGTAAACTACTGAATTCATTAATTCAGGTTTTCAGTATGACCAGATTACCACATTTAATATTAATTCATTAATATTTCCAACTGATTTTGATTGTCCATGATGACCAGCACTTGCTGTAGCACTCGCCCTAGCCAAACGACCTTACAGGCGAATGCAAAGGCTCAACGTTTGTAACTTATGCCATTTTATGTAGACATAGCACTAGTATGCATACTTTAGTTTCATTATTCCACTCTTATGTTCTTAGCTTATAGTCTTTATGTACATGATGTATCGCCATGTTTCTGTTCTTGCTCAATCTAAATCGCTCTGGATTAAGAGCGTCTGCTATTAAATTGTTAATTGTCACAAAATCATGACACAAACTATTTCACAAATCCACAACCAAGCCTACAACAATGTCGTCATTCTCATCTTTAGCTAATTCAGAGCTAACTTTGTCTTGATGAATATTCCAGGTTGCTTTTCTCTGGGTTCAGAGTATAGAGCAAGCTGTGGGACTCCAGTTAACCCCCTTTGGTGTTAGCATCATGTTATGCTTTAGCTATTGAAAAATAGCAGATCTACAAGCTTGTAGCGCGCCACCGAGTGGCGCGCTACGAGCTTGTAGGTCTGCTATTTTTGAAAAATCGAAGAACGACTGACATTTTTAGAATCTGATCTCAGGTCAGAATGGGTTAATCAGACCAGTGTGTGTCCAGTGGAAACCTCGTATGAATCTGATCTCAGGTCAGAATGGGTTAACTGATAACGGTGACTGACAACGGAGAGAGATAACCCTTAACAATGTAGCCTACTAGGGATGTTAATCTCTCTACGTCGTCCTCAGACCAGCCCCCCATCGGCGTCTCCAGTCATCTCGGTTCTCCATCTGGCCATCTCCTTGGTGCTTTCCGCACCAGTAGCCTATCTTTCTTTATAATACGTCCACGTAGGTATAGGTGTGGGACGATTAATATAGTTAATCGTTAATCGATTAATCACCGTTAATAAATGTATATTTAAAAACAATTCTGCAGTTCCACCATTGGTTGGTTTTCTGTGAATGTATAATGCTGTCTGCGCGCACGCGGCAGAGGAACACACAAGTAAGCACAAGTCCCGGTCACCCCCCCCCCCACCTGTAGCCACAGAAACGTCTCTGCTTTTGCATGTGATGTGACAGACAAGACGGTGCACTTTTCATTTCATTTTATTCCACATACAAAGATGTCATTGCCTGTCCCTGCATCGCACCTTTTGTATTCTTTTAGACATCGAGGGGAATTAAAAAACGGCCCTCATCAACTTCTTGACAAATATAAACACATAAGAGAAGAATACTATACCCTTGTGAATTCACAAAAATAACAAAGACAAATTTATGTAGCAGCCTGCCACACAAACGGGTGAACACTGATTAATAGACTAATACTAATTTAATTAGCTTATGTTTTTCCTTGTCTTGTTTGTTATTACGCTTTCTAATTCTGAATACGTCTTTTTGAGTGGTGCAACCCCTTGTAGATCGGCTATTTTTGCTATATTCAAATTTAAATCTCTTTTAGCTATTTTTTTGAATAGGAATCCTGAAAATTTACATTTTTATGTAATTTCAAATGCCTTTAATTATACTTGTGTTGAAGCAACGAGCTACTAATTTAGACTGAAGTAATTATACAGCATGTTGTGGAACCAATTATATATTATTTTCCCTGGTTGGACGTGTGGAAGGAACACGTTATTCCAACCAGTTCCAGGCAGTTTTGAAACCAATATTATATCAGTATTCTGACGTTAACCTCAGGGACACATTAAGTTAAGGCCCTGTTATATTATGACATAAGGAGTTTTTAATAGCAACTTAAGTGATAAATTGCTAACCCCATCCCACTTGTTCCACACAAGTGATACTTAGAGAGAAAGGGGGAGGGGGGGGGGGGCTTGTACCACCAGCCACCGTGGCTAGTAGCGGGCCCTCTCACCCCCCCCCCCTCCCTCCCCCTTAATGCATGTTTTGTAATAATAATAATTCAGATCTATAAAGTAACTATAAAAGTTGTCAAATAATTGTAGTGGAGCAAAAGGACAATATTTGCCTCCGGGACGAGTAGAGGTAAAGTAGGCCTATACTGACAATTGGAAACACTCCAGAAAAGTTCAAAGTAACTCATAATTGTATACTTTAAACACAGCACTTAAGTAAATGTAATACTTTCCACCACTGAGAGGAGAATCTCTCTCTCTCTCTCCTGTTGAAAAAGTGTCATTTCTCTCTCTGTGTGTGTGTGTGTGTGTGTGTGTGTGTGTGTGTGTGTGTGTGTGTGTGTGTGTGTGTGTGTGTGTGTGTGTGTGTGTGTGTGTGTGTGTGTGTGTGTGTGTGTGTGTGTGTGTGTGATACATTATATATTCTGCATAGTCAGTGCCATATCTCAGAACTGCATACTGCACTGCCTATACTGCCACACACAGACATTAAAACACGCTCCCTGCATGCACACACTGCACTGCCTATACTGCCACACACAGACATTAAAACAAGCTCCCTGAGACCTCGCATGCACACTGCACTGCCTATACTGCCACACACAGACATTAAAACAAGCTCCCTGAGTCCTCGCATGCACACTGCCCTGTCTATACTGCCACACACAGACATTAAAACATGCTCCCTGGGTCCCTGCATGCACACTGCACTGCCTATACTGCCACACACAAACATTAAAACAAGCTCCCTTAGTCCTTGCATGCACACTGCACTGCCTATACTGCCACACACAGACATTAAAACATGTTCAAATTTGTAAACAAGTGTATAAATGCTTTATCGGGTCATCCACTCACAGCTATAGTCTTTGTATTGAGTTTGTTCTTGAAATGTACTGTAATTCTGCAAACTGTTAATAAATATTTCCATCAATCAATCAATCAAAAAACAGGAGTTAAAACCATAAAGTGCCGACTGTACAGTACCTGAGCTCCACAGCAAGTAGACCAGTATCCATGTTTTATCCATATCTGTGTGTATATAGGACAGTAGATCTACAGCATGGTCGTTGTTGCGCTGCTGTTATCCAGACTGAGATCTTCAACTGAACAAGCCTCGGTCGGCTCGGTCTCAGAGCTCTTTATACTGAGGACAGGATGTGTGACAATACGTCCGTGTGGTTCAACTCTGACGAGGGCGTGAAGGGGCCACGATATTTACACCCTCGCTCCAGAGAGGGGTCACAGACTGCATATTACTGTCGTAGCAAAAAATTAGCCGATCTACAAGCTCAAAACGCGTCGCAATGCGTCACGTTTTGAGCTTGTAGAGATCAGCTATTTTTGAGTGGTGCAACCACTCCTACAACCAGCAATGTCCATGTACCTGTGTACCTGTGTACCTGTGTGTGTCTATGAGCACGAGTATGTTACTTATTTATACCAGTAGGGGGCGCCAGAAACAGACAGAGGGGTAGTGCTGTGTGTCTAATGAGAGAGAGAGAGAGAGAGGGGGGGGGGGAATTGCACCACTCAGTTCACACGTGTGTGATTTTTTAGTTATATTTGAATTGAAAACCTGAATTAATTCTTTGCTATTTTTTTTAATTGGAAAAGTAACCTTTTTTTATTGAATTTCAAATGCATTTAGTTATGTTAACTTTATGAACTTTTAACATAACTACAGTAGGCTACATTGGACACAAAAAGAAAAAAATATTTTAATACTAGTCAATAGTCATTAAGTACTAGTAATTTAATACTAGTCATGGTGTAATTAAAGCGCGTTTGGAATTGTAACAGCTGAAATCAATGCTAAATCAGTGTTCTGATATTAACCCATTTTGGGCAGGAACCCATTTTGGTGTTAGCATTTATGTTATGCTTTAGCTTTTGAAAAATAGCAGATCTACAAGCTCATAGCGCGCCACCGAGTGGCACGCTACGAGCTTGTAGGTCTGTTTTTTTTTTTTTGAACTGTCAGGATTTAGAAGAAATTTTTTAGAATCTGATCTCAGGTCAGAATGGGTTAAAGAACCACCATTCTTCTGTGCGTTATAGAATCTGATCTCAGGTCAGAATGGGCCGCCAGTTGCCCACCACCCCCTGCTGTGTGGTTTCTCTGTTGTTTCGTAACAGGGCAGGAAGATGGCAGGTGTGAAACTATAACAAGAGACCGACAGCGCTCTGAAGAGCTGACCACGAGAGTCAGTGAGGGGTGACAGGAAACATCCATGCTGCTGCGTTTCTGTTGAACCACCTAAAGCAGGGGTCTGCAACCTTTTTGAAACAAAGTGCCATGTTTTTAGTTTCTAGATAGTCAGTGTGTCACTTTAATGACACCACAACATGTTTTGATTGTCCACGATTATAACCTTTTCCCTTTTTTAAATATTCTTTCACATTGTTATAATGATCATTAGACTTATTAGATCTTAGGCCTCCTATCTCCCTCACCAGTCAGAGTTCAGAGTTTTAATGAATGTTGGATGATGTGCAGGATGTAATTTACATACAAATATGAATGAATTCATTTATTTGACATTTTTTTAATTGTTTATTTACCGGTAATTCCATGCCAGTGTGCCAGTGATCACCGTCCTTTGTGCCAAGGTTGGCACCAGTGCCAAAAGTTGCCTACCCCTGAACCCCGGCCTGACGTCCAAATAAAAAAAAATGTCTTCTGAAAAACCTCATGTTTCTCAATGGTGGTTCTCAATATTTCATGTCAAGGACGCCCAAAATTATCTGTATTTGGCCGTCGACCCCCCATTTTTATTTAAAAGCGTTCGCTCTGAGAGAATATTATATTCAAAAGATTTGTGCCATTGTGGATTTTTTTCCCCAAAAATAGCAGATCCACAAGCTATCCGGCTTGTAGAGATCTGCTATTTTTCAACAGCTAACGTACAACATAATTAACCCATCGTTTTTGTCATTTTGTCATTTTTTTCAAATCCTCAAAAATGATGAAAAACGGCGCGCTATAGTATGCCGTACGATATGGGCTATAGCCCATGGTCCAAAATGATGAGAAACGAGGCTAACTTTTTTTTTCAAAATTTCATAAACATGGGCTATAACCCATCGTTTTTGTCATTTCGTCATTTTTTTCAAATCCTCAAAAATGATGAAAAACGGCGCGCTATAGTATGCCGTACGATATGGGCTATAGCCCATGGTCCAAAATGATGAGAAACGAGGCTAACTTTTTTTTTCAAAATTTCAAAAACATGGGCTATAACCCATCGTTTTTGTCATTTCGTCATTTTTTTCAAATCCTCAAAAATGATGAAAAACGGCGCGCTATAGTATGCCGTACGATATGGGCTATAGCCCATGGTCCAAAATGATGAGAAACGAGGCTAACTTTTTTTTTCAAAATTTCAAAAACATGGGCTATAACCCATCGTTTTTGTCATTTCGTCATTTTTTTCAAATCCTCAAAAATGATGAAAAACGGCGCGCTATAGTATGCCGTACGATATGGGCTATAGCCCATGGTCCAAAATGATGAGAAACGAGGCTAACTTTTTTTTTCAAAATTTCAAAAACATGGGCTATAACCCATCGTTTTTGTCATTTCGTCATTTTTTTCAAATCCTCAAAAATGATGAAAAACGGCGCGCTATAGTATGCCGTACGATATGGGCTATAGCCCATGGTCCAAAATGATGAGAAACGAGGCTAACTTTTTTTTTCAAAATTTCAAAAACATGGGCTATAACCCATCGTTTTTGTCATTTCGTCATTTTTTTCAAATCCTCAAAAATGATGAAAAACGGCGCGCTATAGTATGCCGTACGATATGGGCTATAGCCCATGGTCCAAAATGATGAGAAACGAGGCTAACTTTTTTTTTTTTAATTTCAAAAACATGGGCTATAACCCATCGTTTTTGTCATTTCGTCATTTTTTTCAAATCCTCAAAAATGATGAAAAACGGCGCGCTATAGTATGCCGTACGATATGGGCTATAGCCCATGGTCCAAAATGATGAGAAACGAGGCTAACTTTTTTTTTTTTTTTTCAAAAACATGGGCTATAACCCATCGTTTTTGTCATTTTGTCATTTTTTTCAAATCCTCAAAAATGATGAAAAACGGCGCGCTATAGTATGCCGTATGATATGGGCTATAGCCCATGGTCCAAAATGATGAGAAACGAGGCTAACTTTTTTTTTCAAAATTTCAAAAACATGGGCTATAACCCATCGTTTTTGTCATTTCGTCATTTTTTTCAAATCCTCAAAAATGATGAAAAACGGCGCGCTATAGTATGGCGTACGATATGGGCTATAGCCCATGGTCCAAAATGATGAGAAACGAGGCTAACTTTTTTTTTCAAAATTTCAAAAACATGGGCTATAACCCATCGTTTTTGTCATTTCGTCATTTTTTTCAAATCCTCAAAAATGATGAAAAACGGCGCGCTATAGTATGCCGTACGATATGGGCTATAGCCCATGGTCCAAAATGATGAGAAACGAGGCTAACTTTTTTTTTCAAAATTTCAAAAACATGGGCTATAACCCATCGTTTTTGTCATTTCGTAATTTTTTTCAAATCCTCAAAAATGATGAAAAACGGTGCGCTATAGTATGCCGTACGATATGGGCTATAGCCCATGGTCCAAAATGATGAGAAACGAGGCTAACTTTTTTTTTCAAAATTTCAAAAACATGGGCTATAACCCATCGTTTTTGTCATTTCGTCATTTTTTTCAAATCCTCAAAAATGATGAAAAACGGCGCGCTATAGTATGCCGTACGATATGGGCTATAGCCCATGGTCCAAAATGATGAGAAACGAGGCTAACTTTTTTTTTTTAATTTCAAAAACATGGGCTATAACCCATCGTTTTTGTCATTTCGTCATTTTTTTCAAATCCTCAAAAATGATGAAAAACGGCGCGCTATAGTATGCCGTACGATATGGGCTATAGCCCATGGTCCAAAATGATGAGAAACGAGGCTAACTTTTTTTTTTTTTTTTCAAAAACATGGGCTATAACCCATCGTTTTTGTCATTTCGTCATTTTTTTCAAATCCTCAAAAATGATGAAAAACGGCGCGCTATAGTATGCCGTATGATATGGGCTATAGCCCATGGTCCAAAATGATGAGAAACGAGGCTAACTTTTTTTTTCAAAATTTCAAAAACATGGGCTATAACCCATCGTTTTTGTCATTTCGTCATTTTTTTCAAATCCTCAAAAATGATGAAAAACGGCGCGCTATAGTATGCCGTACGATATGGGCTATAGCCCATGGTCCAAAATGATGAGAAACGAGGCTAACTTTTTTTTTCAAAATTTCAAAAACATGGGCTATAACCCATCGTTTTTGTCATTTCGTCATTTTTTTCAAATCCTCAAAAATGATGAAAAACGGCGCGCTATAGTATGGCGTACGATATGGGCTATAGCCCATGGTCCAAAATGATGAGAAACGAGGCTAACTTTTTTTTCCAAAATTTCAAAAACATGGGCTATAACCCATCGTTTTTGTCATTTCGTCATTTTTTTCAAATCCTCAAAAATGATGAAAAACGGCGCGCTATAGTATGCCGTACGATATGGGCTATAGCCCATGGTCCAAAATGATGAGAAACGAGGCTAACTTTTTTTTTCAAAATTTCAAAAACATGGGCTATAACCCATCGTTTTTGTCATTTCGTAATTTTTTTCAAATCCTCAAAAATGATGAAAAACGGCGCGCTATAGTATGCCGTACGATATGGGCTATAGCCCATGGTCCAAAATGATGAGAAACGAGGCTAACTTTTTTTTTCAAAATTTCAAAAACATGGGCTATAACCCATCGTTTTTGTCATTTCGTCATTTTTTTTAAATCCTCAAAAATGATGAAAAACGGCGCGCTATAGTATGCCGTACGATATGGGCTATAGCCCATGGTCCAAAATGATGAGAAACGAGGCTAACTTTTTTTTTCAAAATTTCAAAAACATGGGCTATAACCCATCGTTTTTGTCATTTCGTCATTTTTTTCAAATCCTCAAAAATGATGAAAAACGGCGCGCTATAGTATGCCGTACGATATGGGCTATAGCCCATGGTCCAAAATGATGAGAAACGAGGCTAACTTTTTTTTTCAAAATTTCAAAAACATGGGCTATAACCCATCGTTTTTGTCATTTCGTCATTTTTTTCAAATCCTCAAAAATGATGAAAAACGGCGCGCTATAGTATGCCGTACGATATGGGCTATAGCCCATGGTCCAAAATGATGAGAAACGAGGCTAACTTTTTTTTTCAAAATTTCAAAAACATGGGCTATAACCCATCGTTATTGTCATTTCGTCATTTTTTTCAAATCCTCAAAAATGATGAAAAACGGCGCGCTATAGTATGCCGTACGATATGAGCTATAGCCCATGGTCCAAAATGATGAGAAACGAGGCTAACTTTTTTTTTCAAAATTTCAAAAACATGGGCTATAACCCATCGTTTTTGTCATTTCGTCATTTTTTTCAAATCCTCAAAAATGATGAAAAACGGCGCGCTATAGTATGCTGTACGATATGGGCTATAGCCCATGGTCCAAAATGATGAGAAACGAGGCTAACTTTTTTTTTCAAAATTTCAAAAACATGGGCTATAACCCATCGTTTTTGTCATTTCGTCATTTTTTTCAAATCCTCAAAAATGATGAAAAACGGCGCGCTATAGTATGCCGTACGATATGGGCTATAGCCCATGGTCCAAAATGATGAGAAACGAGGCTAACTTTTTTTTTCAAACTTTCAAAAACATGGGCTATAACCCATCGTTTTTGTCATTTCGTCATTTTTTTCAAATCCTCAAAAATGATGAAAAACGGCGCGCTATAGTATGCCGTACGATATGGGCTATAGCCCATGGTCCAAAATGATGAGAAACGAGGCTAACTTTTTTTTTCAAAATTTCAAAAACATGGGCTATAACCCATCGTTTTTGTCATTTCGTCATTTTTTTCAAATCCTCAAAAATGATGAAAAACGGCGCGCTATAGTATGCCGTACGATATGGGCTATAGCCCATGGTCCAAAATGATGAGAAACGAGGCTAACTTCTTTTTTCAAAATTTCAAAAACATGGGCTATAACCCATCGTTTTTGTCATTTCGTCATTTTTTTAAAATCCTCAAAAATGATGAAAAACGGCGCGCTATAGTATGCCGTACGATATGGGCTATAGCCCATGGTCCAAAATGATGAGAAACGAGGCTAACTTTTTTTTCCAAAATTTCAAAAACATGGGCTATAACCCATCGTTTTTGTCATTTCGTCATTTTTTTCAAATCCTCAAAAATGATGAAAAACGGCGCGCTATAGTATGCCGTACGATATGGGCTATAGCCCATGGTCCAAAATGATGAGAAACGAGGCTAACTTTTTTTTTCAAAATTTCAAAAACATGGGCTATAACCCATCGTTTTTGTCATTTCGTCATTTTTTTCAAATCCTCAAAAATGATGAAAAACGGCGCGCTATAGTATGCCGTACGATATGGGCTATAGCCCATGGTCCAAAATGATGAGAAACGAGGCTAACTTTTTTTTTTTTTATTTCAAAAACATGGGCTATAACCCATCGTTTTTGTCATTTCGTCATTTTTTTCAAATCCTCAAAAATGATGAGAAACGAGGCTAACTTTTTTTTTCCAAAATTTCAAAAACATGGGCTATAACCCATCGTTTTTGTCATTCCGTCATTTTTTTCAAATCCTCAAAAATGATGAAAAACGGCGCGCTATAGTATGCCGTACGATATGGGCTATAGCCCATGGTCCAAAATGATGAGAAACGAGGCTAACTTTTTTTTTCAAAATTTCAAAAACATGGGCTATAACCCATCGTTTTTGTCATTTCGTCATTTTTTTCAAATCCTCAAAAATGATGAAAAACGGCGCGCTATAGTATGCCGTACGATATGGGCTATAGCCCATGGTCCAAAATGATGAGAAACGAGGCTAACTTTTTTTTTCAAAATTTCAAAAACATGGGCTATAACCCATCGTTTTTGTCATTTCGTAATTTTTTTCAAATCCTCAAAAATGATGAAAAACGGCGCGCTATAGTATGCCGTACGATATGGGCTATAGCCCATGGTCCAAAATGATGAGAAACGAGGCTAACTTTTTTTTTCAAAATTTCAAAAACATGGGCTATAACCCATCGTTTTTGTCATTTCGTCATTTTTTTCAAATCCTCAAAAATGATGAAAAACGGCGCGCTATAGTATGCCGTACGATATGGGCTATAGCCCATGGTCCAAAATGATGAGAAACGAGGCTAACTTTTTTTTTTTAATTTAAAAAACATGGGCTATAACCCATCGTTTTTGTCATTTCGTCATTTTTTTCAAATCCTCAAAAATGATGAAAAACGGCGCGCTATAGTATGCCGTACGATATGGGCTATAGCCCATGGTCCAAAATGATGAGAAACGAGGCTAACTTTTTTTTTCAAAATTTCAAAAACATGGGCTATAACCCATCGTTTTTGTCATTTCGTCATTTTTTTCAAATCCTCAAAAATGATGAAAAACGGCGCGCTATAGTATGCCGTACGATATGGGCTATAGCCCATGGTCCAAAATGATGAGAAACGAGGCTAACTTTTTTTTTCAAAATTTCAAAAACATGGGCTATAACCCATCGTTATTGTCATTTCGTCATTTTTTTCAAATCCTCAAAAATGATGAAAAACGGCGCGCTATAGTATGCCGTACGATATGAGCTATAGCCCATGGTCCAAAATGATGAGAAACGAGGCTAACTTTTTTTTTCAAAATTTCAAAAACATGGGCTATAACCCATCGTTTTTGTCATTTCGTCATTTTTTTCAAATCCTCAAAAATGATGAAAAACGGCGCGCTATAGTATGCTGTACGATATGGGCTATAGCCCATGGTCCAAAATGATGAGAAACGAGGCTAACTTTTTTTTTCAAAATTTCAAAAACATGGGCTATAACCCATCGTTTTTGTCATTTCGTCATTTTTTTCAAATCCTCAAAAATGATGAAAAACGGCGCGCTATAGTATGCCGTACGATATGGGCTATAGCCCATGGTCCAAAATGATGAGAAACGAGGCTAACTTTTTTTTTCAAACTTTCAAAAACATGGGCTATAACCCATCGTTTTTGTCATTTCGTCATTTTTTTCAAATCCTCAAAAATGATGAAAAACGGCGCGCTATAGTATGCCGTACGATATGGGCTATAGCCCATGGTCCAAAATGATGAGAAACGAGGCTAACTTTTTTTTTCAAAATTTCAAAAACATGGGCTATAACCCATCGTTTTTGTCATTTCGTCATTTTTTTCAAATCCTCAAAAATGATGAAAAACGGCGCGCTATAGTATGCCGTACGATATGGGCTATAGCCCATGGTCCAAAATGATGAGAAACGAGGCTAACTTCTTTTTTCAAAATTTCAAAAACATGGGCTATAACCCATCGTTTTTGTCATTTCGTCATTTTTTTAAAATCCTCAAAAATGATGAAAAACGGCGCGCTATAGTATGCCGTACGATATGGGCTATAGCCCATGGTCCAAAATGATGAGAAACGAGGCTAACTTTTTTTTCCAAAATTTCAAAAACATGGGCTATAACCCATCGTTTTTGTCATTTCGTCATTTTTTTCAAATCCTCAAAAATGATGAAAAACGGCGCGCTATAGTATGCCGTACGATATGGGCTATAGCCCATGGTCCAAAATGATGAGAAACGAGGCTAACTTTTTTTTTCAAAATTTCAAAAACATGGGCTATAACCCATCGTTTTTGTCATTTCGTCATTTTTTTCAAATCCTCAAAAATGATGAAAAACGGCGCGCTATAGTATGCCGTACGATATGGGCTATAGCCCATGGTCCAAAATGATGAGAAACGAGGCTAACTTTTTTTTTTTTTTTTCAAAAACATGGGCTATAACCCATCGTTTTTGTCATTTCGTCATTTTTTTCAAATCCTCAAAAATGATGAAAAACGGCGCGCTATAGTATGCCGTACGATATGGGCTATAGCCCATGGTCCAAAATGATGAGAAACGAGGCTAACTTTTTTTTTCAAAATTTCAAAAACATGGGCTATAACCCATCGTTTTTGTCATTTCGTCATTTTTTTCAAATCCTCAAAAATGATGAAAAACGGCGCGCTATAGTATGCCGTACGATATGGGCTATAGCCCATGGTCCAAAATGATGAGAAACGAGGCTAACTTTTTTTTTCAAAATTTCAAAAACATGGGCTATAACCCATCGTTTTTGTCATTTCGTCATTTTTTTAAAATCCTCAAAAATGATGAAAAACGGCGCGCTATAGTATGCCGTACGATATGGGCTATAGCCCATGGTCCAAAATGATGAGAAACGAGGCTAACTTTTTTTTTCCAAAATTTCAAAAACATGGGCTATAACCCATCGTTTTTGTCATTCCGTCATTTTTTTCAAATCCTCAAAAATGATGAAAAACGGCGCGCTATAGTATGCCGTACGATATGGGCTATAGCCCATGGTCCAAAATGATGAGAAACGAGGCTAACTTTTTTTTTCAAAATTTCAAAAACATGGGCTATAACCCATCGTTTTTGTCATTTCGTCATTTTTTTCAAATCCTCAAAAATGATGAAAAGCGGCGCGCTATAGTATGCCGTACGATATGGGCTATAGCCCATGGTCCAAAATGATGAGAAACGAGGCTAACTTTTTTTTTCAAAATTTCAAAAACATGGGCTATAACCCATCGTTTTTGTCATTTCGTCATTTTTTTCAAATCCTCAAAAATGATGAAAAACGGCGCGCTATAGTATGCCGTACGATATGGGCTATAGCCCATGGTCCAAAATGATGAGAAACGAGGCTAACTTTTTTTTTCAAAATTTCAAAAACATGGGCTATAACCCATCGTTTTTGTCATTTCGTCATTTTTTTCAAATCCTCAAAAATGATGAAAAACGGCGCGCTATAGTATGCCGTACGATATGGGCTATAGCCCATGGTCCAAAATGATGAGAAACGAGGCTAACTTTTTTTTTTTTAATTTCAAAAACATGGGCTATAACCCATCGTTTTTGTCATTTCGTCATTTTTTTCAAATCCTCAAAAATGATGAAAAACGGCGCGCTATAGTATGCCGTACGATATGGGCTATAGCCCATGGTCCAAAATGATGAGAAACGAGGCTAACTTTTTTTTTCAAAATTTCAAAAACATGGGCTATAACCCATCGTTTTTGTCATTTCGTCATTTTTTTCAAATCCTCAAAAATGATGAAAAACGGCGCGCTATAGTATGCCGTACGATATGGGCTATAGCCCATGGTCCAAAATGATGAGAAACGAGGCTAACTTTTTTTTTTTTAATTTCAAAAACATGGGCTATAACCCATCGTTTTTGTCATTTCGTAATTTTTTTCAAATCCTCAAAAATGATGAAAAACGGCACGCTATAGTATGCCGTACGATATGGGCTATAGCCCATGGTCCAAAATGATGAGAAACGAGGCTAACTTTTTTTTTCAAAATTTCAAAAACATGGGCTATAACCCATCGTTTTTGTCATTTCGTCATTTTTTTCAAATCCTCAAAAATGATGAAAAACGGCGCGCTATAGTATGCCGTACGATATGGGCTATAGCCCATGGTCCAAAATGATGAGAAACGAGGCTAACTTTTTTTTTTTTAATTTCAAAAACATGGGCTATAACCCATAGTTTTTGTCATTTCGTCATTTTTTTCAAATCCTCAAAAATGATGAAAAACGGCGCGCTATAGTATGCCGTACGATATGGGCTATAGCCCATGGTCCAAAATGATGAGAAACGAGGCTAACTTTTTTTTTCAAAATTTCAAAAACATGGGCTATAACCATCGTTTTTGTCATTTCGTCATTTTTTTAAAATCCTCAAAAATGATGAAAAACGGCGCGCTATAGTATGCCGTACGATATGGGCTATAGCCCATGGTCCAAAATGATGAGAAACGAGGCTAACTTTTTTTTCCCAAAATTTCAAAAACATGGGCTATAACCCATCGTTTTTGTCATTTCGTCATTTTTTTCAAATCCTCAAAAATGATGAAAAACGGCGCGCTATAGTATGCCGTACGATATGGGCTATAGCCCATGGTCCAAAATGATGAGAAACGAGGCTAACTTTTTTTTTCAAAATTTCAAAAACATGGGCTATAACCCATCGTTTTTGTCATTTCGTCATTTTTTTCAAATCCTCAAAAATGATGAAAAACGGCGCGCTATAGTATGCCGTACGATATGGGCTATAGCCCATGGTCCAAAATGATGAGAAACGAGGCTAACTTTTTTTTTCAAAATTTCAAAAACATGGGCTATAACCCATCGTTTTTGTCATTTCGTCATTTTTTTCAAATCCTCAAAAATGATGAAAAACGGCGCGCTATAGTATGCCGTACGATATGGGCTATAGCCCATGGTCCAAAATGATGAGAAACGAGGCTAACTTTTTTTTTTTTAATTTCAAAAACATGGGCTATAACCCATCGTTTTTGTCATTTCGTAATTTTTTTCAAATCCTCAAAAATGATGAAAAACGGCGCGCTATAGTATGCCGTACGATATGGGCTATAGCCCATGGTCCAAAATGATGAGAAACGAGGCTAACTTTTTTTTTCAAAATTTCAAAAACATGGGCTATAACCCATCGTTTTTGTCATTTCGTCATTTTTTTCAAATCCTCAAAAATGATGAAAAACGGCGCGCTATAGTATGCCGTACGATATGGGCTATAGCCCATGGTCCAAAATGATGAGAAACGAGGCTAACTTTTTTTTTCAAAATTTCAAAAACATGGGCTATAACCCATCGTTTTTGTCATTTCGTCATTTTTTTCAAATCCTCAAAAATGATGAAAAACGGCGCGCTATAGTATGCCGTACGATATGGGCTATAGCCCATGGTCCAAAATGATGAGAAACGAGGCTAACTTTTTTTTTCAAAATTTCAAAAACATGGGCTATAACCCATCGTTTTTGTCATTTCGTCATTTTTTTCAAATCCTCAAAAATGATGAAAAACGGCGCGCTATAGTATGCCGTACGATATGGGCTATAGCCCATGGTCCAAAATGATGAGAAACGAGGCTAACTTTTTTTTTTTAATTTCAAAAACATGGGCTATAACCCATCGTTTTTGTCATTTCGTAATTTTTTTCAAATCCTCAAAAATGATGAAAAACGGCGCGCTATAGTATGCCGTACAATATGGGCTATAGCCCATGGTCCAAAATGATGAGAAACGAGGCTAACTTTTTTTTTTTTAATTTCAAAAACATGGGCTAGAACCCATCGTTTTTGTCATTTCGTCATTTTTTTCAAATCCTCAAAAATGATGAAAAACGGCGCGCTATAGTATGCCGTACGATATGGGCTATAGCCCATGGTCCAAAATGATGAGAAACGAGGCTAACTTTTTTTTTCAAAATTTCAAAAACATGGGCTATAACCCATCTTTTTTGTCATTTCGTCATTTTTTTCAAATCCTCAAAAATGATGAAAAACGGCGCGCTATAGTATGCCGTACGATATGGGCTATAGCCCATGGTCCAAAATGATGAGAAACGAGGCTAACTTTTTTTTTCAAAATTTCAAAAACATGGGCTATAACCCATCGTTTTTGTCATTTCGTCATTTTTTTCAAATCCTCAAAAATGATGAAAAACGGCGCGCTATAGTATGCCGTACGATATGGGCTATAGCCCATGGTCCAAAATGATGAGAAACGAGGCTAACTTTTTTTTTCAAAATTTCAAAAACATGGGCTATAACCCATCTTTTTTGTCATTTCGTCATTTTTTTCAAATCCTCAAAAATGATGAAAAACGGCGCGCTATAGTATGCCGTACGATATGGGCTATAGCCCATGGTCCAAAATGATGAGAAACGAGGCTAACTTTTTTTTTCAAAATTTCAAAAACATGGGCTATAACCCATCGTTTTTGTCATTTCGTCATTTTTTTCAAATCCTCAAAAATGATGAAAAACGGCGCGCTATAGTATGCCGTACGATATGGGCTATAGCCCATGGTCCAAAATGATGAGAAACGAGGCTAACTTTTTTTTTCAAAATTTCAAAAACATGGGCTATAACCCATCGTTTTTGTCATTTCGTCATTTTTTTCAAATCCTCAAAAATGAAGAAAAACGGCGCGCTATAGTATGCCGTACGATATGGGCTATAGCCCATGGTCCAAAATGATGAGAAACGAGGCTAACTTTTTTTTTCAAAATTTCAAAAACATGGGCTATAACCCATCGTTTTTGTCATTTCGTCATTTTTTTCAAATCCTCAAAAATGATGAAAAACGGCGCGCTATAGTATGCCGTACGATATGGGCTATAGCCCATGGTCCAAAATGATGAGAAACGAGGCTAACTTTTTTTTTCAAAATTTCAAAAACATGGGCTATAACCCATCGTTTTTGTCATTTCGTCATTTTTTTCAAATCCTCAAAAATGATGAAAAACGGCGCGCTATAGTATGCCGTACGATATGGGCTATAGCCCATGGTCCAAAATGATGAGAAACGAGGCTAACTTTTTTTTTCAAAATTTCAAAAACATGGGCTATAACCCATCGTTTTTGTCATTTTGTCATTTTTTCAAATCCTCAAAAATGATGAAAAACGGCGCGCTATAGTATGCCGTACGTTATGGGCTATAGCCCATGGTCCAAAATGATGAGAAACGAGGCTAACTTTTTTTTTCAAAATTTCAAAAACATGGGCTATAACCCATCGTTTTTGTCATTTCGTCATTTTTTTCAAATCCTCAAAAATGATGAAAAACGGCGCGCTATAGTATGCCGTACGATATGGGCTATAGCCCATGGTCCAAAATGATGAGAAACGAGGCTAACTTTTTTTTTCAAAATCTAAAAAACATGGGCTATAACCCATCTTTTTTGTCATTTCGTCATTTTTTTCAAATCCTCAAAAATGATGAAAAACGGCGCGCTATAGTATGCCGTACGATATGGGCTATAGCCCATGGTCCAAAATGATGAGAAACGAGGCTAACTTTTTTTTTCAAAATTTCAAAAACATGGGCTATAACCCATCGTTTTTGTCATTTCGTCATTTTTTTCAAATCCTCAAAATGATGAAAAACGGCGCGCTATAATATGCCGTACGATATGGGCTATAGCCCATGGTCCAAAATGATGAGAAACGAGGCTAACTTTTTTTTTTTAATTTCAAAAACATGGGCTATAACCCATCGTTTTTGTCATTTCGTCATTTTTTTCAAATCCTCAAAAATGATGAAAAACGGCGCGCTATAGTATGCCGTACGATATGGGCTATAGCCCATGGTCCAAAATGATGAGAAACGAGGCTAACTTTTTTTTTCAAAATTTCAAAAACATGGGCTATAACCCATCGTTTTTGTCATTTCGTCATTTTTTTCAAATCCTCAAAAATGATGAAAAACGGCGCGCTATAGTATGCCGTACGATATGGGCTATAGCCCATGGTCCAAAATGATGAGAAACGAGGCTAACTTTTTTTTCAAAATTTAAAAAACATGGGCTATAACCCATCGTTTTTGTCATTTCGTCATTTTTTTCAAATCCTCAAAAATGATGAAAAACGGCGCGCTATAGTATGCCGTACGATATGGGCTATAGCCCATGGTCCAAAATGATGAGAAACGAGGCTAACTTTTTTTTTCCAAATTTCAAAAACATGGGCTATAACCCATCGTTTTTGTCATTCCGTCATTTTTTTCAAATCCTCAAAAATGATGAAAAACGGCGCGCTATAGTATGCCGTACGATATGGGCTATAGCCCATGGTCCAAAATGATGAGAAACGAGGCTAACTTTTTTTTCAAAATTTCAAAAACATGGGCTATAACCCATCGTTTTTGTCATTTCGTCATTTTTTTCAAATCCTCAAAAATGATGAAAAACGGCGCGCTATAGTATGCCGTACGATATGGGCTATAGCCCATGGTCCAAAATGATGAGAAACGAGGCTAACTTTTTTTTTTAATTTCAAAAACATGGGCTATAACCCATCGTTTTTGTCATTTCGTCATTTTTTTCAAATCCTCAAAAATGATGAAAAACGGCGCGCTATAGTATGCCGTACGATATGGGCTATAGCCCATGGTCCAAAATGATGAGAAACGAGGCTAACTTTTTTTTCAAAATTTCAAAAACATGGGCTATAACCCATCGTTTTGTCATTTCGTCATTTTTTCAAATCCTCAAAAATGATGAAAAACGGCGCGCTATAGTATGCCGTACGATATGGGCTATAGCCCATGGTCCAAAATGATGAGAAACGAGGCTAACTTTTTTTTCAAAAATAAAAAACATGGGCTATAACCCATCGTTTTTGTCATTTCGTCATTTTTTTCAAATCCTCAAAAATGATGAAAAACGGCGCGCTATAGTATGCCGTACGATATGGGCTATAGCCCATGGTCCAAAATGATGAGAAACGAGGCTAACTTTTTTTTCAAAATTTCAAAAACATGGGCTATAACCCATCGTTTTTGTCATTTCGTCATTTTTTCAAATCCTCAAAAATGATGAAAAACGGCGCGCTATAGTATGCCGTACGATATGGGCTATAGCCCATGGTCCAAAATGATGAGAAACGAGGCTAACTTTTTTTTCAAAATTTCAAAAACATGGGCTATAACCCATCGTTTTTGTCATTTCGTCATTTTTTTCAAATCCTCAAAAATGATGAAAAACGGCGCGCTATAGTATGCCGTACGATATGGGCTATAGCCCATGGTCCAAAATGATGAGAAACGATGCTAACTTTTTTTTTCTAAATTTCAAAAACATGGGCTATAACCCATCGTTTTTTCATTTCGTCATTTTTTTCAAATCCTCAAAAATGATGAAAAACGGCGCGCTATAGTATGCCGTACGATATGGGCTATAGCCCATGGTCCAAAATGATGAGAAACGAGGCTAACTTTTTTTTTCAAAATTTAAAAAACATGGGCTATAACCCATCGTTTTTGTCATTTCGTAATTTTTTTCAAATCCTCAAAAATGATGAAAAACGGCGCGCTATAGTATGCCGTACGATATGGGCTATAGCCCATGGTCCAAAATGATGAGAAACGAGGCTAACTTTTTTTTTCAAAATTTCAAAAACATGGGCTATAACCCATCGTTTTTGTCATTTCGTAATTTTTTTCAAATCCTCAAAAATGATGAAAAACGGCGCGCTATAGTATGCCGTACGATATGGGCTATAGCCCATGGTCCAAAATGATGAGAAACGAGGCTAACTTTTTTTTCAAAATTAAAAAACATGGGCTATAACCCATCGTTTTTGTCATTTCGTCATTTTTTTAAATCCTCAAAAATGATGAAAAACGGCGCGCTATAGTATGCCGTACGATATGGGCTATAGCCCATGGTCCAAAATGATGAGAAACGAGGCTAACTTTTTTTTTCAAAATTTCAAAAACATGGGCTATAACCCATCGTTTTTGTCATTTCGTCATTTTTTTTCAAATCCTCAAAAATGATGAAAAACGGCGCGCTATAGTATGCCGTACGATATGGGCTATAGCCCATGGTCCAAAATGATGAGAAACGAGGCTAACTTTTTTTTTCAAAATTTCAAAAACATGGGCTATAACCCATCGTTTTTGTCATTTCGTCATTTTTTTCAAATCCTCAAAAATGATGAAAAACAGCGCGCTATAGTATGCCGTACGATATGGGCTATAGCCCATGGTCCAAAATGATGAGAAACGAGGCTAACTTTTTTTTTCAAAATTTCAAAAACATGGGCTATAATATAACCCATCGTTTTTGTCATTTCGTCATTTTTTTCAAATCCTCAAAAATGATGAAAAACGGCGCGCTATAGTATGCCGTACGATATGGGCTATAGCCCATGGTCCAAAATGATGAGAAACGAGGCTAACTTTTTTTTTCAAAATTTCAAAAACATGGGCTATAACCCATCGTTTTTGTCATTTCGTCATTTTTTTCAAATCCTCAAAAATGATGAAAAACGGCGCGCTATAGTATGCCGTACGATATGGGCTATAGCCCATGGTCCAAAATGATGAGAAACGAGGCTAACTTTTTTTTTCAAAATTTCAAAAACCTGGGCTATAACCCATCGTTTTTGTCATTTCGTAATTTTTTTCAAATCCTCAAAAATGATGAAAAACGGCGCGCTATAGTATGCCGTACGATATGGGCTATAGCCCATGGTCCAAAATGATGAGAAACGAGGCTAACTTTTTTTTTCAAAATTTCAAAAACATGGGCTATAACCCATCGTTTTTGTCATTTCGTCATTTTTTTCAAATCCTCAAAAATGATGAAAAACGGCGCGCTATAGTATGCCGTACGATATGGGCTATAGCCCATGGTCCAAAATGATGAGAAACGAGGCTAACTTTTTTTTCAAAATTTCAAAAACATGGGCTATAACCCATCGTTTTTGTCATTTCGTCATTTTTTTTAAATCCTCAAAATGATGAAAAACGGCGCGCTATAGTATGCCGTACGATATGGGCTATAGCCCATGGTCCAAAATGATGAGAAACGAGGCTAACTTTTTTTTTCAAATTTCAAAAACATGGGCTATAACCCATCGTTTTTGTCATTTCGTCATTTTTTTCAAATCCTCAAAAATGATTAAAAACGGCGCGCTATAGTATGCCGTACGATATGGGCTATAGCCCATGGTCCAAAATGATGAGAAACGAGGCTAACTTTTTTTTTCAAAATTTCAAAAACATGGGCTATAACCCATCGTTTTTGTCATTTCGTCATTTTTTTCAAATCCTCAAAAATGATTAAAAACGGCGCGCTATAGTATGCCGTACGATATGGGCTATATAAAAATGATGAAAAACGGCACGCTATAGTATGCCGTACGATATGGGCTATAGCCCATGGTCCAAAATGATGAGAAACGAGGCTAACTTTTTTTTTCAAAATTTCAAAAACATGGGCTATAACCCATCGTTTTTGTCATTTCGTCATTTTTTTCAAATCCTCAAAAATGATGAAAAACGGCGCGCTATAGTATGCCGTACGATATGGGCTATAGCCCATGGTCCAAAATGATGAGAAACGAGGCTAACTTTTTTTTTCAAAATTTCAAAAACATGGGCTATAACCCATCGTTTTTGTCATTTCGTCATTTTTTTCAAATCCTCAAAAATGATGAAAAACGGCGCGCTATAGTATGCCGTACGATATGGGCTATAGCCCATGGTCCAAAATGATGAGAAACGAGGCTAACTTTTTTTTTCAAAATTTCAAAAACATGGGCTATAACCCATCGTTTTTGTCATTTCGTCATTTTTTTCAAATCCTCAAAAATGATGAAAAACGGCGCGCTATAGTATATTGTACGATATGGGCTATAGCCCATGGTCCAAAATGATGAGAAACGAGGCTAACTTTTTTTTTCAAAATTTAAAAAACATGGGCTATAACCCATCGTTTTTGTCATTTCGTCATTTTTTTCAAATCCTCAAAAATGATGAAAAACGGCGCGCTATAGTATGCCGTACGATATGGGCTATAGCCCATGGTCCAAAATGATGAGAAACGAGGCTAACTTTTTTTTTCAAAATTTCAAAAACATGGGCTATAACCCATCGTTTTTGTCATTTCGTCATTTTTTTCAAATCCTCAAAAATGATGAAAAACGGCGCGCTATAGTATGCCGTACGATATGGGCTATAGCCCATGGTCCAAAATGATGAGAAACGAGGCTAACTTTTTTTTTCAAAATTTCAAAAACATGGGCTATAACCCATCGTTTTTGTCATTTCGTCATTTTTTTCAAATCCTCAAAAATGATGAAAAACAGCGCGCTATAGTATGCCGTACGATATGGGCTATAGCCCATGGTCCAAAATGATGAGAAACGAGGCTAACTTTTTTTTTCAAAATTTCAAAAACATGGGCTATAACCCATCGTTTTTGTCATTTCGTCATTTTTTTCAAATCCTCAAAAATGATGAAAAACGGCACGCTATAGTATGCCGTACGATATGGGCTATAGCCCATGGTCCAAAAGGATGAGAAACGAGGCTAACTTTTTTTTTCAAAATTTCAAAAACATGGGCTATAACCCATCGTTTTTGTCATTTCGTCATTTTTTTCAAATCCTCAAAAATGATGAAAAACGGCGCGCTATAGTATGCCGTACGATATGGGCTATAGCCCATGGTCCAAAATGATGAGAAACGAGGCTAACTTTTTTTTTCAAAATTTCAAAAACATGGGCTATAACCCATCGTTTTTGTCATTTCGTCATTTTTTTCAAATCCTCAAAAATGATGAAAAACGGCGCGCTATAGTATGCCGTACGATATGGGCTATAGCCCATGGTCCAAAATGATGAGAAACGAGGCTAACTTTTTTTTTCAAATTTCAAAAACATGGGCTATAACCCATCGTTTTTGTCATTTCGTCATTTTTTTCAAATCCTCAAAAATGATGAAAAACGGCGCGCTATAGTATGCCGTACGATATGGGCTATAGCCCATGGTCCAAAATGATGAGAAACGAGGCTAACTTTTTTTTTCAAAATTTCAAAAACATGGGCTATTACCCATCGTTTTTGTCATTTCGTCATTTTTTTCAAATCCTCAAAAATGATGAAAAACGGCGCGCTATAGTATGCCGTACGATATGGGCTATAGCCCATGGTCCAAAATGATGAGAAACGAGGCTAACTTTTTTTTTCAAAATTTCAAAAACATGGGCTATAACCCATCGTTTTTGTAATTTCGTCACTTTTTTTCAAATCCTAAAAAATGATGAAAAACGGCGCGCTATAGTATGCCGTACGATATGGGCTATAGCCCATGGTCCAAAATGATGAGAAACGAGGCTAACTTTTTTTTTCAAAATTTCAAAAACATGGGCTATAACCCATCGTTTTTGTCATTTCGTCATTTTTTTCAAATCCTCAAAAATGATGAAAAACGGCGCGCTATAGTATGCCGTACGATATGGGCTATAGCCCATGGTCCAAAATGATGAGAAACGAGGCTAACTTTTCTTTTCAAAATTTCAAAAACATGGGCTATAACCCATCGTTTTTGTCATTTCGTCATTTTTTTCAAATCCTCAAAAATGATGAAAAACGGCGCGCTATAGTATGCCGTACGATATGGGCTATAGCCCATGGTCCAAAATGATGAGAAACGAGGCTAACTTTTTTTTTCAAAATTTCAAAAACATGGGCTATAACCCATCGTTTTTGTCATTTCGTCATTTTTTTCAAATCCTCAAAAATGATGAAAAACGGCGCGCTATAGTATGCCGTACGATATGGGCTATAGCCCATGGTCCAAAATGATGAGAAACGAGGCTAACTATTTTTTTCAAAATTTCAAAAACATGGGCTATAACCCATCGTTTTTGTCATTTCGTCATTTTTTTCAAATCCTCAAAAATTATGAAAAACGGCGCGCTATAGTATGCCGTACGATATGGGCTATAGCCCATGGTCCAAAATGATGAGAAACGAGGCTAACTTTTTTTTTCAAAATTTCAAAAACATGGGCTATAACCCATCGTTTTTGTCATTTCGTCATTTTTTTCAAATCCTCAAAAATGATGAAAAACGGCGCGCTATAGTATGCCGTACGATATGGGCTATAGCCCATGGTCCAAAATGATGAGAAACGAGGCTAACTTTTTTTTCCAAAATTTCAAAAACATGGGCTATAACCCATCGTTTTTGTCATTTCGTCATTTTTTTCAAATCCTCAAAAATGATGAAAAACGGCGCGCTATAGTATGCCGTACGATATGGGCTATAGCCCATGGTCCAAAATGATGAGAAACGAGGCTAACTTTTTTTTTCAAAATTTCAAAAACATGGGCTATAACCCATCGTTTTTGTCATTTCGTCATTTTTTTCAAATCCTCAAAAATGATGAAAAACGGCGCGCTATAGTATGCCGTACGATATGGGCTATAGCCCATGGTCCAAAATGATGAGAAACGAGGCTAACTTTTTTTTTCAAAATTTCAAAAACATGGGCTATAACCCATCGTTTTTGTCATTTCGTCATTTTTTTCAAATCCTCAAAAATGATGAAAAACGGCGCGCTATAGTATGCCGTACGATATGGGCTATAGCCCATGGTCCAAAATGATGAGAAACGAGGCTAACTTTTTTTTTCAAAATTTCAAAAACATGGGCTATAACCCATCGTTTTTGTCATTTCGTCATTTTTTTCAAATCCTCAAAAATGATGAAAAACGGCGCGCTATAGTATGCCGTACGATATGGGCTATAGCCCATGGTCCAAAATGATGAGAAACGAGGCTAACTTTTTTTTTCAAAATTTCAAAAACATGGGCTATAACCCATCGTTTTTGTCATTTCGTCATTTTTTTCAAATCCTCAAAAATGATGAAAAACGGCGCGCTATAGTATGCCGTACGATATGGGCTATAGCCCATGGTCCAAAATGATGAGAAACGAGGCTAACTTTTTTTTTCAAAATTTCAAAAACATGGGCTATAACCCATCGTTTTTGTCATTTCGTCATTTTTTTCAAATCCTCAAAAATGATGAAAAACGGCGCGCTATAGTATGCCGTACGATATGGGCTATAGCCCATGGTCCAAAATGATGAGAAACGAGGCTAACTTTTTTTTCAAAATTTCAAAAACATGGGCTATAACCCATCGTTTTTGTCATTTCGTCATTTTTTTCAAATCCTCAAAAATGATGAAAAACGGCGCGCTATAGTATGCCGTACGATATGGGCTATAGCCCATGGTCCAAAATGATGAGAAACGAGGCTAACTTTTTTTTTCAAAATTTCAAAAACATGGGCTATAACCCATCGTTTTTGTCATTTCGTCATTTTTTTCAAATCCTCAAAAATGATGAAAAACGGCGCGCTATAGTATGCCGTACGATATGGGCTATAGCCCATGGTCCAAAATGATGAGAAACGAGGCTAACTTTTTTTTTCAAAATTTCAAAAACATGGGCTATAACCCATCGTTTTTGTCATTTCGTCATTTTTTTCAAATCCTCAAAAATGATGAAAAACGGCGCGCTATAGTATGCCGTACGATATGGGCTATAGCCCATGGTCCAAAATGATGAGAAACGAGGCTAACTTTTTTTTTCAAAATTTCAAAAACATGGGCTATAACCCATCGTTTTTGTCATTTCGTCATTTTTTTCAAATCCTCAAAAATGATGAAAAACGGCGCGCTATAGTATGCCGTACGATATGGGCTATAGCCCATGGTCCAAAATGATGAGAAACGAGGCTAACTTTTTTTTTCAAAATTTCAAAAACATGGGCTATAACCCATCGTTTTTGTCATTTCGTCATTTTTTTCAAATCCTCAAAAATGATGAAAAACGGCGCGCTATAGTATGCCGTACGATATGGGCTATAGCCCATGGTCCAAAATGATGAGAAACGAGGCTAACTTTTTTTTTCAAAATTTCAAAAACATGGGCTATAACCCATCGTTTTTGTCATTTCGTCATTTTTTTCAAATCCTCAAAAATGATGAAAAACGGCGCGCTATAGTATGCCGTACGATATGGGCTATAGCCCATGGTCCAAAATGATGAGAAACGAGGCTAACTTTTTTTTTCAAAATTTCAAAAACATGGGCTATAACCCATCGTTTTTGTCATTTCGTCATTTTTTTCAAATCCTCAAAAATGATGAAAAACGGCGCGCTATAGTATGCCGTACGATATGGGCTATAGCCCATGGTCCAAAATGATGAGAAACGAGGCTAACTTTTTTTTTCAAAATTTCAAAAACATGGGCTATAACCCATCGTTTTTGTCATTTCGTCATTTTTTTCAAATCCTCAAAAATGATGAAAAACGGCGCGCTATAGTATGCCGTACGATATGGGCTATAGCCCATGGTCCAAAATGATGAGAAACGAGGCTAACTTTTTTTTTCAAAATTTCAAAAACATGGGCTATAACCCATCGTTTTTGTCATTTCGTCATTTTTTTCAAATCCTCAAAAATGATGAAAAACGGCGCGCTATAGTATGCCGTACGATATGGGCTATAGCCCATGGTCCAAAATGATGAGAAACGAGGCTAACTTTTTTTTTCAAAATTTCAAAAACATGGGCTATAACCCATCGTTTTTGTCATTTCGTCATT
>NC_137864.1:40487691-40640191 GCF_963924005.1 Protomyctophum bolini
ATATGGGCTATAGCCCATGGTCCAAAATGATGAGAAACGAGGCTAACTTTTTTTTTCAAAATTTCAAAAACATGGGCTATAACCCATCGTTTTTGTCATTTCGTCATTTTTTTCAAATCCTCAAAAATGATGAAAAACGGCGCGCTATAGTATGCCGTACGATATGGGCTATAGCCCATGGTCCAAAATGATGAGAAACGAGGCTAACTTTTTTTTCAAAATTTCAAAAACATGGGCTATAACCCATCGTTTTTGTCATTTCGTCATTTTTTTCAAATCCTCAAAAATGATGAAAAACGGCGCGCTATAGTATGCCGTACGATATGGGCTATAGCCCATGGTCCAAAATGATGAGAAACGAGGCTAACTTTTTTTTTCAAAATTTCAAAAACATGGGCTATAACCCATCGTTTTTGTCATTTTGTCATTTTTTTCAAATCCTCAAAAATGATGAAAAACGGCGCGCTATAGTATGCCGTATGATATGGGCTATAGCCCATGGTCCAAAATGATGAGAAACGAGGCTAACTTTTTTTTTTTTTTAATTCAAAAACATGGGCTATAACCCATCGTTTTTGTCATTTTGTCATTTTTTTCAAATCCTCAAAAATGATGAAAAACGGCGCGCTATAGTATGCCGTACGATATGGGCTATAGCCCATGGTCCAAAATGATGAGAAACGAGGCTAACTTTTTTTTTCAAAATTTCAAAAACATGGGCTATAACCCATCGTTTTTGTCATTTCGTCATTTTTTTCAAATCCTCAAAAATGATGAAAAACGGCGCGCTATAGTATGCCGTACGATATGGGCTATAGCCCATGGTCCAAAATGATGAGAAACGAGGCTAACTTTTTTTTTCAAAATTTCAAAAACATGGGCTATAACCCATCGTTTTTGTCATTTCGTCATTTTTTTCAAATCCTCAAAAATGATGAAAAACGGCGCGCTATAGTATGCCGTACGATATGGGCTATAGCCCATGGTCCAAAATGATGAGAAACGAGGCTAACTTTTTTTTTCAAAATTTCAAAAACATGGGCTATAACCCATCGTTTTTGTCATTTCGTCATTTTTTTCAAATCCTCAAAAATGATTAAAAACGGCGCGCTATAGTATGCCGTACGATATGGGCTATAGCCCATGGTCCAAAATGATGAGAAACGAGGCTAACTTTTTTTTCCAAAATTTCAAAAACATGGGCTATAACCCATCGTTTTTGTCATTTCGTCATTTTTTTCAAATCCTCAAAAATGATGAAAAACGGCGCGCTATAGTATGCCGTACGATATGGGCTATAGCCCATGGTCCAAAATGATGAGAAACGAGGCTAACTTTTTTTTTCAAAATTTCAAAAACATGGGCTATAACCCATCGTTTTTGTCATTTCGTCATTTTTTTCAAATCCTCAAAAATGATGAAAAACGGCGCGCTATAGTATGCCGTACGATATGGGCTATATCCCATGGTCCAAAATGATGAGAAACGAGTCTAACTTTTTTTTTCAAATTTTCAAAAACATGGGCTATAACCCATCGTTTTTGTCATTTCGTCATTTTTTTCAAATCCTCAAAAATGATGAAAAACGGCGCGCTATAGTATGCCGTACGATATGGGCTATAGCCCATGGTCCAAAATGATGAGAAACGAGGCTAACTTTTTTTTTCAAAATTTCAAAAACATGGGCTATAACCCATCGTTTTTGTCATTTCGTCATTTTTTTCAAATCCTCAAAAATGATGAAAAACGGCGCGCTATAGTATGCCGTACGATATGGGCTATAGCCCATGGTCCAAAATGATGAGAAACGAGGCTAACTTTTTTTTTCAAAATTTCAAAAACATGGGCTATAACCCATCGTTTTTGTCATTTCGTCATTTTTTTCAAATCTTCAAAAATGATGAAAAACGGCGCGCTATAGTATGCCGTACGATATGGGCTATAGCCCATGGTCCAAAATGATGAGAAACGAGGCTAACCTTTTTTTTCAAAATTTCAAAAACATGGGCTATAACCCATCGTTTTTGTCATTTCGTCATTTTTTTCAAATCCTCAAAAATGATGAAAAACGGCGCGCTATAGTATGCCGTACGATATGGGCTATAGCCCATGGTCCAAAATGATGAGAAACGAGGCTAACTTTTTTTTTCAAAATTTCAAAAACATGGGCTATAACCCATCGTTTTTGTCATTTCGTCATTTTTTTCAAATCCTCAAAAATGATTAAAAACGGCGCGCTATAGTATGCCGTACGATATGGGCTATAGCCCATGGTCCAAAATGATGAGAAACGAGGCTAACTTTTTTTTCCAAAATTTCAAAAACATGGGCTATAACCCATCGTTTTTGTCATTTCGTCATTTTTTTCAAATCCTCAAAAATGATGAAAAACGGCGCGCTATAGTATGCCGTACGATATGGGCTATAGCCCATGGTCCAAAATGATGAGAAACGAGGCTAACTTTTTTTTTCAAAATTTCAAAAACATGGGCTATAACCCATCGTTTTTGTCATTTCGTCATTTTTTTCAAATCCTCAAAAATGATGAAAAACGGCGCGCTATAGTATGCCGTACGATATGGGCTATATCCCATGGTCCAAAATGATGAGAAACGAGTCTAACTTTTTTTTTCAAATTTTCAAAAACATGGGCTATAACCCATCGTTTTTGTCATTTCGTCATTTTTTTCAAATCCTCAAAAATGATGAAAAACGGCGCGCTATAGTATGCCGTACGATATGGGCTATAGCCCATGGTCCAAAATGATGAGAAACGAGGCTAACTTTTTTTTTCAAAATTTCAAAAACATGGGCTATAACCCATCGTTTTTGTCATTTCGTCATTTTTTTCAAATCCTCAAAAATGATGAAAAACGGCGCGCTATAGTATGCCGTACGATATGGGCTATAGCCCATGGTCCAAAATGATGAGAAACGAGGCTAACTTTTTTTTTCAAAATTTCAAAAACATGGGCTATAACCCATCGTTTTTGTCATTTCGTCATTTTTTTAAAATCCTCAAAAATGATGAAAAACGGCGCGCTATAGTATGCCGTACGATATGGGCTATAGCCCATGGTCCAAAATGATGAGAAACGAGGCTAACTTTTTTTTTCAAAATTTCAAAAACATGGGCTATAACCCATCGTTTTTGTCATTTCGTCATTTTTTTCAAATCCTCAAAAATGATGAAAAACGGCGCGCTATAGTATGCCGTACGATATGGGCTATAGCCCATGGTCCAAAATGATGAGAAACGAGGCTAACTTTTTTTTTCAAAATTTCAAAAACATGGGCTATAACCCATCGTTTTTGTCATTTCGTCATTTTTTTCAAATCCTCAAAAATGATGAAAAACGGCGCGCTATAGTATGCCGTACGATATGGGCTATAGCCCATGGTCCAAAATGATGAGAAACGAGGCTAACTTTTTTTTTCAAAATTTCAAAAACATGGGCTATAACCCATCGTTTTTGTCATTTCGTCATTTTTTTCAAATCCTCAAAAATGATGAAAAACGGCGCGCTATAGTATGCCGTACGATATGGGCTATAGCCCATGGTCCAAAATGATGAGAAACGAGGCTAACTTTTTTTTTCAAAATTTCAAAAACATGGGCTATAACCCATCGTTTTTGTCATTTCGTCATTTTTTTCAAATCCTCAAAAATGATGAAAAACGGCGCGCTATAGTATGCCGTACGATATGGGCTATAGCCCATGGTCCAAAATGATGAGAAACGAGGCTAACTTTTTTTTCCAAAATTTCAAAAACATGGGCTATAACCCATCGTTTTTGTCATTTCGTCATTTTTTTCAAATCCTCAAAAATGATGAAAAACGGCGCGCTATAGTATGCCGTACGATATGGGCTATAGCCCATGGTCCAAAATGATGAGAAACGAGGCTAACTTTTTTTTTCAAAATTTCAAAAACATGGGCTATAACCCATCGTTTTTGTCATTTCGTCATTTTTTTCAAATCCTCAAAAATGATGAAAAACGGCGCGCTATAGTATGCCGTACGATATGGGCTATAGCCCATGGTCCAAAATGATGAGAAACGAGGCTAACTTTTTTTTTCAAAATTTCAAAAACATGGGCTATAACCCATCGTTTTTGTCATTTCGTCATTTTTTTCAAATCCTCAAAAATGATGAAAAACGGCGCTCTATAGTATGCCGTACGATATGGGCTATATCCCATGGTCCAAAATGATGAGAAACGAGGCTAACTTTTTTTTTCAAAATTTCAAAAACATGGGCTATAACCCATCGTTTTTGTCATTTCGTCATTTTTTTCAAATCCTCAAAAATGATGAAAAACGGCGCGCTATAGTATGCCGTACGATATGGGCTATAGCCCATGGTCCAAAATGATGAGAAACGAGGCTAACTTTTTTTTTCAAAATTTCAAAAACATGGGCTATAACCCATCGTTTTTGTCATTTCGTCATTTTTTTCAAATCCTCAAAAATGATGAAAAACGGCGCGCTATAGTCTGCCGTACGATATGGGCTATAGCCCATGGTCCAAAATGATGAGAAACGAGGCTAACTTTTTTTTTCAAAATTTCAAAAACATGGGCTATAACCCATCGTTTTTGTCATTTCGTCATTTTTTTCAAATCCTCAAAAATGATGAAAAACGGCGCGCTATAGTATGCCGTACGATATGGGCTATAGCCCATGGTCCAAAATGATGAGAAACGAGGCTAACTTTTTTTTTTTAAATTTCAAAAACATGGGCTATAACCCATCGTTTTTGTCATTTCGTCATTTTTTTCAAATCCTCAAAAATGATGAAAAACGGCGCGCTATAGTATGCCGTACGATATGGGCTATAGCCCATGGTCCAAAATGATGAGAAACGAGGCTAACTTTTTTTTTCAAAATTTCAAAAACATGGGCTATAACCCATCGTTTTTGTCATTTCGTCATTTTTTTCAAATCCTCAAAAATGATGAAAAACGGCGCTCTATAGTATGCCGTACGATAGGGGCTATATCCCATGGTCCAAAATGATGAGAAACGAGGCTAACTTTTTTTTTCAAAATTTCAAAAACATGGGCTATAACCCATCGTTTTTGTCATTTCGTCATTTTTTTCAAATCCTCAAAAATGATGAAAAACGGCGCGCTATAGTATGCCGTACGATATGGGCTATAGCCCATGGTCCAAAATGATGAGAAACGAGGCTAACTTTTTTTTTTCAAAATTTCAAAAACATGGGCTATAACCCATCGTTTTTGTCATTTCGTCATTTTTTTCAAATCCTCAAAAATGATGAAAAACGGCGCGCTATAGTATGCCGTACGATATGGGCTATAGCCCATGGTCCAAAATGATGAGAAACGAGGCTAACTTTTTTTTTCAAAATTTCAAAAACATGGGCTATAACCCATCGTTTTTGTCATTTCGTCATTTTTTTCAAATCCTCAAAAATGATGAAAAACGGCGCGCTATAGTATGCCGTACGATATGGGCTATAGCCCATGGTCCAAAATGATGAGAAACGAGGCTAACTTTTTTTTTCAAAATTTCAAAAACATGGGCTATAACCCATCGTTTTTGTCATTTTGTCATTTTTTTCAAATCCTCAAAAATGATGAAAAACGGCGCGCTATAGTATGCCGTACGATATGGGCTATAGCCCATGGTCCAAAATGATGAGAAACGAGGCTAACCTTTTTTTTCAAAATTTCAAAAAACATGGGCTATAACCCATCGTTTTTGTCATTTTGTCATTTTTTTCAAATCCTCAAAAATGATGAAAAACGGCGTGCTATAGTATGCCGTACGATATGGGCTATAGCCCATGGTCCAAAATGATGAGAAACGAGGCAAACTTTTTTTTTCAAAATTTCAAAAAACATGGGCTATAACCCATCGTTTTTGTCATTTTGTCATTTTTTTCAAATCCTCAAAAATGATGAAAAACGGCTCGCTATAGTATGCCGTACGATATGGGCTATAGCCCATGGTCCAAAATGATGAGAAACGAGGCAAACTTTTTTTTTCAAAATTTCAAAAAACATGGGCTATAACCCATCGTTTTTGTCATTTTGTCATTTTTTTCAAATCCTCAAAAATGATGAAAAACGGCGCGCTATAGTATGTAAGTTAGCCTCGTTTATCATCATTTTGGACCATATCGTACGGCATACTATAGCGCGCCGTTTCTCATCATTTTTGAGGATTTGAAAAAAATGACGAAATGACAAAAACGATGGGTTATAGCCCATGTTTTTGAAATTTTGGAAAAAAAAGTTAGCCTCGTTTCTCATCATTTTGGACCATGGGCTATAGCCCATATCGTACGGCATACTATAGCGCGCCGTTTTTCATCATTTTTGAGGATTTGAAAAAAATGACAAAATGACAAAAACGATGGGTTATAGCCCATGTTTTTGAAATTTTGAAAAAAAAAGTTAGCCTCGTTTCTCATCATTTTGGACCATGGGCTATAGCCCATATCGTACGGCATACTATAGAGCGCCGTTTTTCATCATTTTTGAGGATTTGAAAAAAATGACGAAATGACAAAAACGATGGGTTATAGCCCATGTTTTTGAAATTTTGAAAAAAAAAGTTAGCCTCGTTTCTCATCATTTTGGACCATGGGCTATAGCCCATATCGTACGGCATACTATAGCGCGCCGTTTTTCATCATTTTTGAGGATTTGAAAAAAATGACAAAATGACAAAAACGATGGGTTATAGCCCATGTTTTTGAAATTTTGAAAAAAAAAGTTTGCCTCGTTTCTCATCATTTTGGACCATGGGCTATAGCCCATATCGTACGGCATACTATAGCGCGCCGTTTTTCATCATTTTTGAGGATTTGAAAAAAATGACGAAATGACAAAAACGATGGGTTATAGCCCATGTTTTTGAAATTTTGAAAAAAGAAGTTAGCCTCGTTTCTCATCATTTTGGACCATGGGCTATAGCCCATATCGTACGGCATACTATAGCGCGCCGTTTTTCATCATTTTTGAGGATTTGAAAAAAATGACGAAATGACAAAAACGATGGGTTATAGCCCATGTTTTTGAAATTTTGAAAAAAAAAGTTAGCCTCGTTTCTCATCATTTTGGACCATGGGCTTTAGCCCATATCGTACGGCATACTATAGCGCGCCGTTTTTCATCATTTTTGAGGATTTGAAAAAAATGACGAAATGACAAAAACGATGGGTTATAGCCCATGTTTTTGAAATTTTGAAAAAAAAAGTTAGCCTCGTTTCTCATCATTTTGGACCATGGGCTATAGCCCATATCGTACGGCATACTATAGCGCGCCGTTTTTCATCATTTTTGAGGATTTGAAAAAAATGACGAAATGACAAAAACGATGGGTTATAGCCCATGTTTTTGAAATTTTGGAAAAAAAAGTTAGCCTCGTTTCTCATCATTTTGGACCATGGGCTATAGCCCATATCGTACGGCATACTATAGCGCGCCGTTTTTCATCATTTTTGAGGATTTGAAAAAAATGACGAAATGACAAAAACGATGGGTTATAGCCCATGTTTTTGAAATTTTGAAAAAAAAAGTTAGCCTCGTTTCTCATCATTTTGGACCATGGGCTATAGCCCATATCGTACGGCATACTATAGAGCGCCGTTTTTCATCATTTTTGAGGATTTGAAAAAAATGACGAAATGACAAAAACGATGGGTTATAGCCCATGTTTTTGAAATTTTGAAAAAAAAAGTTAGCCTCGTTTCTCATCATTTTGGACCATGGGCTATAGCCCATATCGTACGGCATACTATAGCGCGCCGTTTTTCATCATTTTTGAGGATTTGAAAAAAATGACAAAATGACAAAAACGATGGGTTATAGCCCATGTTTTTGAAAATTTGAAAAAAAAAGTTAGCCTCGTTTCTCATCATTTTGGACCATGGGCTATAGCCCATATCGTACGGCATACTATAGCGCGCCGTTTTTCATCATTTTTGAGGATTTGAAAAAAATGACGAAATGACAAAAACGATGGGTTATAGCCCATGTTTTTGAAATTTTGAAAAAAAAAGTTAGCCTCGTTTCTCATCATTTTGGACCATGGGCTATAGCCCATATCGTACGGCATACTATAGCGCGCCGTTTTTCATCATTTTTGAGGATTTGAAAAAAATGACGAAATGACAAAAACGATGGGTTATAGCCCATGTTTTTGAAATTTTGAAAAAGAAAGTTAGCCTCGTTTCTCATCATTTTGGACCATGGGCTATAGCCCATATCGTACGGCATACTATAGCGCGCCGTTTTTCATCATTTTTGAGGATTTGAAAAAAATGACGAAATGACAAAAACGATGGGTTATAGCCCATGTTTTTGAAATTTTGAAAAAAAAAGTTAGCCTCGTTTCTCATCATTTTGGACCATGGGCTATAGCCCATATCGTACGGCATACTATAGCGCGCCGTTTCTCATCATTTTTGAGGATTTGAAAAAAATGACGAAATGACAAAAACGATGGGTTATAGCCCATGTTTTTGAAATTTTGGAAAAAAAAGTTAGCCTCGTTTCTCATCATTTTGGACCATGGGCTATAGCCCATATCGTACGGCATACTATAGCGCGCCGTTTTTCATCATTTTTGAGGATTTGAAAAAAATGACGAAATGACAAAAACGATGGGTTATAGCCCATGTTTTTGAAATTTTGAAAAAAAAAGTTAGCCTCGTTTATCATCATTTTGGACCATGGGCTATAGCCCATATCGTACGGCATACTATAGCGCGCCGTTTTTCATCATTTTTGAGGATTTGAAAAAAATGACGAAATGACAAAAACGATGGGTTATAGCCCATGTTTTTGAAATTTTGAAAAAAAAAGTTAGCCTCGTTTCTCATCATTTTGGACCATGGGCTATAGCCCATATCGTACGGCATACTATAGCGCGCCGTTTCTCATCATTTTTGAGGATTTGAAAAAAATGACGAAATGACAAAAACGATGGGTTATAGCCCATGTTTTTGAAATTTTGGAAAAAAAAGTTAGCCTCGTTTCTCATCATTTTGGACCATGGGCTATAGCCCATATCGTACGGCATACTATAGAGCGCCGTTTTTCATCATTTTTGAGGATTTGAAAAAAATGACGAAATGACAAAAACGATGGGTTATAGCCCATGTTTTTGAAATTTTGAAAAAAAAAGTTAGCCTCGTTTCTCATTATTTTGGACCATGGGCTATAGCCCATATCGTACGGCATACTATAGCGCGCCGTTTTTCATCATTTTTGAGGATTTGAAAAAAATGACAAAATGACAAAAACGATGGGTTATAGCCCATGTTTTTGAAATTTTGAAAAAAAAAGTTAGCCTCGTTTCTCATTATTTTGGACCATGGGCTATAGCCCATATCGTACGGCATACTATAGCGCGCCGTTTTTCATCATTTTTGAGGATTTGAAATAAATGACGAAATGACAAAAAAGATGGGTTATAGCCCATGTTTTTGAAATTTTGAAAAAAAAAGTTAGCCTCGTTTCTCATCATTTTGGACCATGGGCTATAGCCCATATCGTACGGCATACTATAGCGCGCCGTTTCTCATCATTTTTGAGGATTTGAAAAAAATGACGAAATGACAAAAACGATGGGTTATAGCCCATGTTTTTGAAATTTTGGAAAAAAAAGTTAGCCTCGTTTCTCATCATTTTGGACCATGGGCTATAGCCCATATCGTACGGCATACTATAGCGCGCCGTTTTTCATCATTTTTGAGGATTTGAAAAAAATGACAAAATGACAAAAACGATGGGTTATAGCCCATGTTTTTGAAATTTTGAAAAAAAAAGTTAGCCTCGTTTCTCATCATTTTGGACCATGGGCTATAGCCCATATCGTACGGCATACTATAGCGCGCCGTTTTTCATCATTTTTGAGGATTTGAAAAAAATGACAAAATGACAAAAACGATGGGTTATAGCCCATGTTTTTGAAATTTTGAAAAAAAAAGTTTGCCTCGTTTCTCATCATTTTGGACCATGGGCTATAGCCCATATCGTACGGCATACTATAGCGCGCCGTTTTTCATCATTTTTGAGGATTTGAAAAAAATGACGAAATGACAAAAACGATGGGTTATAGCCCATGTTTTTGAAATTTTGAAAAAAAAAGTTAGCCTCGTTTCTCATCATTTTGGACCATGGGCTATAGCCCATATCGTACGGCATACTATAGCGCGCCGTTTTTCATCATTTTTGAGGATTTGAAAAAAATGACGAAATGACAAAAACGATGGGTTATAGCCCATGTTTTTGAAATTTTGAAAAAAGAAGTTAGCCTCGTTTCTCATCATTTTGGACCATGGGCTATAGCCCATATCGTACGGCATACTATAGCGCGCCGTTTTTCATCATTTTTAAGGATTTGAAAAAAATGACGAAATGACAAAAACGATGGGTTATAGCCCATGTTTTTGAAATTTTGAAAAAAAAAGTTAGCCTCGTTTCTCATCATTTTGGACCATGGGCTTTAGCCCATATCGTACAGCATACTATAGCGCGCCGTTTTTCATCATTTTTGAGGATTTGAAAAAAATGACGAAATGACAAAAACGATGGGTTATAGCCCATGTTTTTGAAATTTTGGAAAAAAAAGTTAGCCTCGTTTCTCATCATTTTGGACCATGGGCTATAGCCCATATCGTACGGCATACTATAGCGCGCCGTTTTTCATCATTTTTGAGGATTTGAAAAAAATGACGAAATGACAAAAACGATGGGTTATAGCCCATGTTTTTGAAATTTTGAAAAAAAAAGTTAGCCTCGTTTCTCATCATTTTGGACCATGGGCTATAGCCCATATCGTACGGCATACTATAGAGCGCCATTTTTCATCATTTTTGAGGATTTGAAAAAAATGACGAAATGACAAAAACGATGGGTTATAGCCCATGTTTTTGAAATTTTGAAAAAAAAAGTTAGCCTCGTTTCTCATCATTTTGGACCATGGGCTATAGCCCATATCGTACGGCATACTATAGCGCGCCGTTTTTCATCATTTTTGAGGATTTGAAAAAAATGACAAAATGACAAAAACGATGGGTTATAGCCCATGTTTTTGAAATTTTGAAAAAAAAAGTTAGCCTCGTTTCTCATCATTTTGGACCATGGGCTATAGCCCATATCGTACGGCATACTATAGCGCGCCGTTTTTCATCATTTTTGAGGATTTGAAAAAAATGACGAAATGACAAAAACGATGGGTTATAGCCCATGTTTTTGAAATTTTGAAAAAAAAAGTTAGCCTCGTTTCTCATCATTTTGGACCATGGGCTATAGCCCATATCGTACGGCATACTATAGCGCGCCGTTTTTCATCATTTTTGAGGATTTGAAAAAAATGACGAAATGACAAAAACGATGGGTTATAGCCCATGTTTTTGAAATTTTGAAAAAGAAAGTTAGCCTCGTTTCTCATCATTTTGGACCATGGGCTATAGCCCATATCGTACGGCATACTATAGCGCGCCGTTTTTCATCATTTTTGAGGATTTGAAAAAAATGACAAATGACATAAACGATGGGTTATAGCCCATGTTTTTGAAATTTTGAAAAAAAAAGTTAGCCTCGTTTCTCATCATTTTGGACCATGGGCTATAGCCCATATCGTACGGCATACTATAGCGCGCCGTTTCTCATCATTTTTGAGGATTTGAAAAAAATGACGAAATGACAAAAACGATGGGTTATAGCCCATGTTTTTGAAATTTTGGAAAAAAAAGTTAGCCTCGTTTCTCATCATTTTGGACCATGGGCTATAGCCCATATCGTACGGCATACTATAGCGCGCCGTTTTTCATCATTTTTGAGGATTTGAAAAAAATGACGAAATGACAAAAACGATGGGTTATAGCCCATGTTTTTGAAATTTTGAAAAAAAAAGTTAGCCTCGTTTATCATCATTTTGGACCATGGGCTATAGCCCATATCGTACGGCATACTATAGAGCGCCGTTTTTCATCATTTTTGAGGATTTGAAAAAAATGACGAAATGACAAAAACGATGGGTTATAGCCCATGTTTTTGAAATTTTGAAAAAAAAAGTTAGCCTCGTTTCTCATCATTTTGGACCATGGGCTATAGCCCATATCGTACGGCATACTATAGCGCGCCGTTTTTCATCATTTTTGAGGATTTGAAATAAATGACGAAATGACAAAAACGATGGGTTATAGCCCATGTTTTTGAAATTTTGAAAAGAAAAGTTAGCCTCGTTTCTCATCATTTTGGACCATGGGCTATAGCCCATATCGTACGGCATACTATAGCGCGCCGTTTCTCATCATTTTTGAGGATTTGAAAAAAATGACGAAATGACAAAAACGATGGGTTATAGCCCATGTTTTTGAAATTTTGGAAAAAAAAGTTAGCCTCGTTTCTCATCATTTTGGACCATGGGCTATAGCCCATATCGTACGGCATACTATAGCGCGCCGTTTTTCATCATTTTTGAGGATTTGAAAAAAATGACAAAATGACAAAAACGATGGGTTATAGCCCATGTTTTTGAAATTTTGAAAAAAAAAGTTAGCCTCGTTTCTCATCATTTTGGACCATGGGCTATAGCCCATATCGTACGGCATACTATAGAGCGCCGTTTTTCATCATTTTTGAGGATTTGAAAAAAATGACGAAATGACAAAAACGATGGGTTATAGCCCATGTTTTTGAAATTTTGAAAAAAAAAGTTAGCCTCGTTTCTCATCATTTTGGACCATGGGCTATAGCCCATATCGTACGGCATACTATAGCGCGCCGTTTTTCATCATTTTTGAGGATTTGAAAAAAATGACAAAATGACAAAAACGATGGGTTATAGCCCATGTTTTTGAAATTTTGAAAAAAAAAGTTAGCCTCGTTTCTCATCATTTTGGACCATGGGCTATAGCCCATATCGTACGGCATACTATAGCGCGCCGTTTTTCATCATTTTTGAGGATTTGAAAAAAATGACAAAATGACAAAAACGATGGGTTATAGCCCATGTTTTTGAAATTTTGGGAAAAAAAGTTAGCCTCGTTTCTCATCATTTTGGACCATGGGCTATAGCCCATATCGTACGGCATACTATAGCGCGCCGTTTTTCATCATTTTTGAGGATTTGAAAAAAATGACGAAATGACAAAAACGATGGGTTATAGCCCATGTTTTTGAAATTTTGAAAAAAAAAGTTAGCCTCGTTTCTCATCATTTTGGACCATGGGCTATAGCCCATATCGTACGGCATACTATAGCGCGCCGTTTTTCATCATTTTTGAGGATTTGAAAAAAATGACAAAATGACAAAAACGATGGGTTATAGCCAGGGGGGCAGTCAGACAGATATTTTGTGAAGCCACTAAGGAAATGAAAGTTCATATAATGGCCTGTTGTGGCGCTGTCATTGGGCTCAAAAAAACCCATAGCCCCATAGAAGTCCATGTATTTGGGCCCAACTTCACCTAGACTGTATTACCTTAATAAACATGGTCATGAATACTTTTTTCTTCCAGTCACTAGTTTAAAGTCTCATTTCTAATGTCATAATATTCTTTTTGGATAATTATGGTCCCATTTATAAAAAAAATGACTATAAAGTCGCGCATGTTCTGAGGGGCGTGGCTACCGTTACAGTCTATGAACGGGATCCCCCACCCACTCGAGTCAAAATAAAAACCAACGAAGAAGAAGGGGGGAAGTCCCGCCTCGTTGTCTGGGCCAGCCAATGGCCAGCTGGGCCCAAACGGATCTAGAAAGATGGCGACTTCCATTGCAAGGACTGACAGGCTTCATTTTACGTTCATGTTAGACCCGCGGAACGCTTTGTCCATATTTTTTACAGTCTATGGTTATAGCCCATGTTTTTGAAATTTTGAAAAAAAAAGTTAGCCTCGTTTCTCATCATTTTGGACCATGGGCTATAGCCCATATCGTACGGCATACTATAGCGCGCCGTTTTTCATCATTTTTGAGGATTTGAAAAAAATGACGAAATGACAAAAACGATGGGTTATAGCCCATGTTTTTGAAATTTTGAAAAAAAAAGTTAGCCTCGTTTCTCATCATTTTGGACCATGGGCTATAGCCCATATCGTACGGCATACTATAGCGCGCCGTTTTTCATCATTTTTGAGGATTTGAAAAAAAAGACGAAATGACAAAAACGATGGGTTATAGCCCATGTTTTTGAAATTTTGGAAAAAAAAGTTAGCCTCGTTTCTCATCATTTTGGACCATGGGCTATAGCCCATATCGTACGGCATACTATAGCGCGCCGTTTTTCATCATTTTTGAGGATTTGAAAAAAATGACGAAATGACAAAAACGATGGGTTATAGCCCATGTTTTTGAAATTTTGAAAAAAAAAGTTAGCCTCGTTTCTCATCATTTTGGACCATGGGCTATAGCCCATATCGTACGGCATACTATAGCGCGCCGTTTTTCATCATTTTTGAGGATTTGAAAAAAATGACGAAATGACAAAAACGATGGGTTATAGCCCATGTTTTTGAAATTTTGAAAAAAAAAGTTAGCCTCGTTTCTCATCATTTTGGACCATGGGCTATAGCCCATATCGTACGGCATACTATAGCGCGCCGTTTTTCATCATTTTTGAGGATTTGAAAAAAATGACAAAATGACAAAAACGATGGGTTATAGCCCATGTTTTTGAAATTTTGAAAAAAAAAGTTAGCCTCGTTTCTCATCATTTTGGACCATGGGCTATAGCCCATATCGTACGGCATACTATAGCGCGCCGTTTTTCATCATTTTTGAGGATTTGAAAAAAATGACAAAATGACAAAAACGATGGGTTATAGACCATGTTTTTGAAATTTTGAAAAAAAAAGTTAGCCTCGTTTCTCATCATTTTGGACCATGGGCTATAGCCCATATCGTACGGCATACTATAGCGCGCCGTTTTTCATCATTTTTGAGGATTTGAAAAAAATGACGAAATGACAAAAACGATGGGTTATAGCCCATGTTTTTGAAATTTTGAAAAGAAAAGTTAGCCTCGTTTCTCATCATTTTGGACCATGGGCTATAGCCCATATCGTACGGCATACTATAGCGCGCCGTTTTTCATCATTTTTGAGGATTTGAAAAAAATGACGAAATGACAAAAACGATGGGTTATAGCCCATGTTTTTGAAATTTTGAAAAAAAAAGTTAGCCTCGTTTCTCATCATTTTGGACCATGGGCTATAGCCCATATCGTACGGCATACTATAGCGCGCCGTTTTTCATCATTTTTGAGGATTTGAAAAAAATGACAAAATGACAAAAACGATGGGTTATAGCCCATGTTTTTGAAATTTTGAAAAAAAAAGTTAGCCTCGTTTCTCATCATTTTGGACCATGGGCTATAGCCCATATCGTACGGCATACTATAGAGCGCCGTTTTTCATCATTTTTGAGGATTTGAAAAAAATGACGAAATGACAAAAACGATGGGTTATAGCCCATGTTTTTGAAATTTTGAAAAAAAAAGTTAGCCTCGTTTCTCATCATTTTGGACCATGGGCTATAGCCCATATCGTACGGCATACTATAGCGCGCCGTTTTTCATCATTTTTGAGGATTTGAAAAAAATGACAAAATGACAAAAACGATGGGTTATAGCCCATGTTTTTGAAATTTTGAAAAAAAAAGTTAGCCTCGTTTCTCATCATTTTGGACCATGGGCTATAGCCCATATCGTACGGCATACTATAGCGCGCCGTTTTTCATCATTTTTGAGGATTTGAAAAAAATGACGAAATGACAAAAACGATGGGTTATAGCCCATGTTTTTGAAATTTTGAAAAAAAAAGTTAGCCTCGTTTCTCATCATTTTGGACCATGGGCTATAGCCCATATCGTACGGCATACTATAGCGCGCCGTTTTTCATCATTTTTGAGGATTTGAAAAAAATGACGAAATGACAAAAACGATGGGTTATAGCCCATGTTTTTGAAATTTTGAAAAAAAAAGTTAGCCTCGTTTCTCATCATTTTGGACCATGGGCTATAGCCCATATCGTACGGCATACTATAGCGCGCCGTTTTTCATCATTTTTGAGGATTTGAAAAAAATGACGAAATGACAAAAACGATGGGTTATAGCCCATGTTTTTGAAATTTTGAAAAAAAAAGTTAGCCTCGTTTCTCATCATTTTGGACCATGGGCTATAGCCCATATCGTACGGCATACTATAGCGCGCCGTTTTTCATCATTTTTGAGGATTTGAAAAAAATGACAAAATGACAAAAACGATGGGTTATAGCCCATGTTTTTGAAATTTTGAAAAAAAAAGTTAGCCTCGTTTCTCATCATTTTGGACCATGGGCTATAGCCCATATCGTACGGCATACTATAGCGTGCCGTTTTTCATCATTTTTGAGGATTTGAAAAAAATGACGAAATGACAAAAATGATGGGTTATAGCCCATGTTTTTGAAATTTTGAAAAAAATAGTTAGCCTCGTTTCTCATCATTTTGGACCATGGGCTATAGCCCATATCGTACGGCATACTATAGCCCGCCGTTTTTCATCATTTTTGAGGATTTGAAAAAAATGACGAAATGACAAAAACGATGGGTTATAGCCCATGTTTTTGAAATTTTGAAAAAAAAAGTTAGCCTCGTTTCTCATCATTTTGGACCATGGGCTATAGCCCATATCGTACGGCATACTATAGCGCGCCGTTTTTCATCATTTTTGAGGATTTGAAAAAAATGACGAAATGACAAAAACGATGGGTTATAGCCCATGTTTTTGAAATTTTGAAAAAAAAAGTTAGCCTCGTTTCTCATCATTTTGGACCATGGGCTATAGCCCATATCGTACGGCATACTATAGCGCGCCGTTTTTCATCATTTTTGAGGATTTGAAAAAAATGACGAAATGACAAAAACGATGGGTTATAGCCCATGTTTTTGAAATTTTGAAAAAAAAAGTTAGCCTCGTTTCTCATCATTTTGGACCATGGGCTATAGCCCATATCGTACGGCATACTATAGCGCGCCGTTTTTCATCATTTTTGAGGATTTGAAAAAAATGACGAAATGACAAAAACGATGGGTTATAGCCCATGTTTTTGAAATTTTGAAAAAAAAAGTTAGCCTCGTTTCTCATCATTTTGGACCATGGGATATAGCCCATATCGTACGGCATACTATAGAGCGCCGTTTTTCATCATTTTTGAGGATTTGAAAAAAATGACGAAATGACAAAAACGATGGGTTATAGCCCATGTTTTTGAAATTTTGAAAAAAAAAGTTAGCCTCGTTTCTCATCATTTTGGACCATGGGCTATAGCCCATATCGTACGGCATACTATAGCGCGCCGTTTTTCATCATTTTTGAGGATTTGAAAAAAATGATGAAATGACAAAAACGATGGGTTATAGCCCATGTTTTTGAAATTTTGAAAAAAAAAGTTAGCCTCGTTTCTCATCATTTTGGACCATGGGCTATAGCCCATATCGTACGGCATACTATAGCGCGCCGTTTTTCATCATTTTTGAGGATTTGAAAAAAATGACGAAATGACAAAAACGATGGGTTATAGCCCATGTTTTTGAAATTTTGGAAAAAAAAGTTAGCCTCGTTTCTCATCATTTTGGACCATGGGCTATAGCCCATATCGTACGGCATACTATAGCGCGCCGTTTTTCATCATTTTTGAGGATTTGAAAAAAATGACGAAATGACAAAAACGATGGGTTATAGCCCATGTTTTTGAAATTTTGAAAAAAAAAGTTAGCCTCGTTTCTCATCATTTTGGACCATGGGCTATAGCCCATATCGTACGGCATACTATAGCGCGCCGTTTTTCATCATTTTTGAGGATTTGAAAAAAATGACGAAATGACAAAAACGATGGGTTATAGCCCATGTTTTTGAAATTTTGAAAAAAAAAGTTAGCCTCGTTTCTCATCATTTTGGACCATGGGCTATAGCCCATATCGTACGGCATACTATAGCGCGCCGTTTTTCATCATTTTTGAGGATTTGAAAAAAATGACGAAATGACAAAAACGATGGGTTATAGCCCATGTTTTTGAAATTTTGAAAAAAAAAGTTAGCCTCGTTTCTCATCATTTTGGACCATGGGCTATAGCCCATATCGTACGGCATACTATAGCGCGCCGTTTTTCATCATTTTTGAGGATTTGAAAAAAATGACGAAATGACAAAAACGATGGGTTATAGCCCATGTTTTTGAAATTTTGAAAAAAAAAGTTAGCCTCGTTTCTCATCATTTTGGACCATGGGCTATAGCCCATATCGTACGGCATACTATAGCGCGCCGTTTTTCATCATTTTTGAGGATTTGAAAAAAATGACGAAATGACAAAAACGATGGGTTATAGCCCATGTTTTTGAAATTTTGAAAAAAAAAGTTAGCCTCGTTTCTCATCATTTTGGACCATGGGATATAGCCCATATCGTACGGCATACTATAGAGCGCCGTTTTTCATCATTTTTGAGGATTTGAAAAAAATGACGAAATGACAAAAACGATGGGTTATAGCCCATGTTTTTGAAATTTTGAAAAAAAAAGTTAGCCTCGTTTCTCATCATTTTGGACCATGGGCTATAGCCCATATCGTACGGCATACTATAGCGCGCCGTTTTTCATCATTTTTGAGGATTTGAAAAAAATGATGAAATGACAAAAACGATGGGTTATAGCCCATGTTTTTGAAATTTTGAAAAAAAAAGTTAGCCTCGTTTCTCATCATTTTGGACCATGGGCTATAGCCCATATCGTACGGCATACTATAGCGCGCCGTTTTTCATCATTTTTGAGGATTTGAAAAAAATGACGAAATGACAAAAACGATGGGTTATAGCCCATGTTTTTGAAATTTTGGAAAAAAAAGTTAGCCTCGTTTCTCATCATTTTGGACCATGGGCTATAGCCCATATCGTACGGCATACTATAGCGCGCCGTTTTTCATCATTTTTGAGGATTTGAAAAAAATGACGAAATGACAAAAACGATGGGTTATAGCCCATGTTTTTGAAATTTTGAAAAAAAAAGTTAGCCTCGTTTCTCATCATTTTGGACCATGGGCTATAGCCCATATCGTACGGCATACTATAGCGCGCCGTTTTTCATCATTTTTGAGGATTTGAAAAAAATGACGAAATGACAAAAACGATGGGTTATAGCCCATGTTTTTGAAATTTTGAAAAAAAAAGTTAGCCTCGTTTCTCATCATTTTGGACCATGGGCTATAGCCCATATCGTACGGCATACTATAGCGCGCCGTTTTTCATCATTTTTGAGGATTTGAAAAAAATGACGAAATGACAAAAACGATGGGTTATAGCCCATGTTTTTGAAATTAAAAAAAAAAAAGTTAGCCTCGTTTCTCATCATTTTGGACCATGGGCTATAGCCCATATCGTACGGCATACTATAGCGCGCCGTTTTTCATCATTTTTGAGGATTTGAAAAAAATGACGAAATGACAAAAACGATGGGTTATAGCCCATGTTTTTGAAATATTGGAAAAAAAAGTTAGCCTCGTTTCTTATCATTTTGGACCATGGGCTATAGCCCATATCGTACGGCATACTATAACGCGCCGTTTTTCATCATTTTTGAGGATTTGAAAAAAATGACGAAATGACAAAAACGATGGGTTATAGCCCATGTTTTTGAAATTTTGGAAAAAAAAGTTAGCCTCGTTTCTCATCATTTTGGACCATGGGCTATAGCCCATATCGTACGGCATACTATAGCGCGCCGTTTTTCATCATTTTTGAGGATTTGAAAAAAATGAAAAATTTAAAAAAACGATGGGTTATAGCCCATGTTTTTTGAAATTTTGGAAAAAAAAGTTTGCCTCGTTTCTCATCATTTTGGACCATGGGCTATAGCCCATATCGTACGGCATACTATGGCACGCCGTTTTTCATCATTTTTGAGGATTTGAAAAAAAAGAAAAAAAAACGATGGGTTATAGCCCATCTTTTTTGAAATTTTGAAAAAAAAAGTTAGCCTCGTTTCTCATCATTTTGGACCATTGGCTATAGCCCATATCGTACGGCATACTATAGCGCGCCGTTTTTCATCATTTTTGATTTTCCAAGACGAACATTTGACAAGTAATGATAATTCCACTATGATAATGAATTATCTTTTAATGCCCTGGCTGCCATCAGTCAGTTTTAGTTTCAGACTAATGAAAACATATTGCTTATTTTACTGTCCATTGAATGACATGAAAGGGACGGACTCCACAAAAAGACCAACCCCCAAAAATCTTTCTTTCACTGCAAAACTAAACTCAAACTCAACCCAACTTTATTGACACATCACAGGCTCACAAAGTGGGTTACAATCTTTGTTGTACACAAGCTGCTCAATCAGTTGCCATTTCAAGAAAGGTAGAAAGCGATAAAGGAACAAACAGTACACACACACACACACACATGTAATATATACAGTATATTTGAGGACATGAATATGCAACAACACTGTTACATTTCAGTTCATGTAATGGGGGCAATAAAATACCCAATAACGTGGGCCAATAATATGCAAATAAACTATCATACAATACTATCGTACAATATATATTTAAAAAACTTAAAAAAAAAGGTTTCACATAGAATATTTAATTACAAAAAGAAAACATTGTATTAACAGTACTGTGTTGTACATCCATGACACAACATCTTGTCATGGTTCATTCAACCAACATTTCCCCAGTCCAAAGTACCTTGAGAGTGAAATAAAACAAACTAAATGTTTGACTGTTTACAGTACCAATGCAATACCAGTTGGTACAAAACTACATTTGTTTTCTGCTTAAGGTTGCCCATTAAAATCTGTTACAGCTATTCACCCAGATTGAATTACATTGAATCCTATACATTTTAAAAGTTACTTCCCACCAAAAGGAAAACTTGCTGAAACCAATAATACAAAATACGTGTAGTACATCATTCGCAAACTTGTCCCCTGTTCAACTGGGGAGGAAGCCATTTGGAAAACCTTTTTTTCCACCTGTTTAAGGCAATTTTGTCTGTCTATAAAGTATTAACTTCCTGGACACATCAACAGCTAAATAAAACGTTTCATAACATTCAGTCACGACAGGAGGTGGGTTACTTACAGTAAATTTGAGATTATGGCAAAATGTATTCTGAAATAGAAGTTTGTTGACCAAGGAATCACATTTGCAACTTTGCATTAAAAAATATAGACAACCTTAAAGTGGCTGCAATAGTACACTTAGGCTAGAAAGAGTCTGAATGCATACAAACTTTATACTGTATGCGCGCAGTGACAGTCACTGAAATGTTCACTGTTTGTTAAATGTTTAAGGTTTACTAAGCCTTATTTTGTCGAACCGAACACACACACAGTCACACACAGTCACACACACACACAGTCACACACACACACACACACACACACACACACACACACACACACACACACACACACACACACACACACACACACACACACACACACACACACACACACAGTCACACACACGTGTCTCAGGGTAGTTACAGTACATTATAGCTATTTGTAATGTTATCACGACACATAAATCACTCCTTGGCTCATATTCTTGTAAAATGTGACACAACTATAGTTACTGTCACCGACTAGTCAATACATTCAAATGTTTTGTTTTCTTTTCTCAATCATAAAAAAAACGAACCAATTTAGGAGCAAAAGCTGATCTTGAATCACAGTTTTCCAAAACCAAGTCATAGCAGAACCGATACTCTGGGGTAGAGCTAGGCCAGATGGTAACCGCCAGGTTCCCAGTTCGATCCCTGTGGGCTCCCCCAGAGTCAGTGTCGAAGTGTCCTTGAGCAAGACACTGAACCCCCTAATTGCTCCAGATGAGGTTCCTTGCATGGTTTCCTCCGCCATCGGTGTGTGAATGTGTATTTGAACGTTTATGTAAAGCGCTTTGGATGAAGGCGCTAAATAAATGCACCGTTTCACATGGCTCCCGGACAGAGAATAGACCATTGCTACAAGTGTTGTTTTTGGCAGCGAATTTCTATTTTAGTTTTAGTCGGTGTCTCTTGAATAGTTTTCACTTAGTTTTAGTCACATTTTTGTCGACTGGAATGTTCTAGTGTTTAAGTCTAGTCTTAGTCGACTAAATGTCATACGATTTTAGTAGACTAAATCTACAGTTGATTTAGTCGACTAAAATGTGTTTTGACAGGCCTTGATGTCGTTGTAATGACATATTTTACACTTTGGTTGCATGCTGAAAATAGCAGATATACAATCTCTGTATATCTGCTATTTTCAGCATGCAACCCAGCATAAAACTGGATCTCTTGTCCACTGGTCCCTTAATACAGATAATTCTGGAGGTCCTCGACCTCGTGAACATTTTTTGAGAACCACCGGACATAGAAACGTGTTTTTTTTGTGTCAGCATTTTTAAGAAGTCATTTTGTGGAATCGCAAACAGCTTTAGCTATTGAAAAACAGCAGATCTACAAGCTCGTAGCGCACCACTCGGTGGCGCGCTACGAGCTTGTAGATCTGTTGTTTTTTCGAAGATAACGGCTGACATTTTTAGAATCTGATCTCAGGTACCAGAATGGGTTAATCAGACCAGCAGTGTATGTGTCCAGTCAGTGGAAACCTCATCGTATGAATCTGATCTCAGGTCAGAAGAACGGGTTAATTAACACAGGTGCGTCTTCATGTGCCTCTCGAGGTGCGAGGTGCGCGAGAAGCGGCGGTAGCAGACGGGGCAGGTGAAGGGGCGGAAGCCCGTGTGCAGCAGCTTGTGGCGCAGCAGGTGGCTGCGGCGGATGAAGCTCTTGCCGCACTGCTCGCAGTGCTGCGTGCGCTCGCCCGTGTGCGTGACAGCGTGCCGCTTCAGCTCGCTCTGGTAGGAGAAGCCTTTGCCGCAGAACTCGCAGACCACCTTGAACGGAGCGCCAGCGCCGCCGTCGCCGTTGTTGTTGTTGTTGTTGTTGCTGCTCCGTTGCGCCCCCTGGTGGTGGTGGTGGTGGTGCTGGAGGCCGAAGATGATGCCTTCGTCCGAGGCGTGATGGTGTCCTCCTCCTCCTCCTCCTCTCCGCAGCAGAGACAGGTCGGGCAGCATGTCGCACGCCCCTCCGTAGTCGCCCCCGGGGTACATTTGGTGGCCCGCGGCACCTCCTAGTGCAAATGGATGGGTGTCAAGTGTTTGATTTAGGGCCGATTCATACTCCTATTTTACCGCTGTTTCGGCGCTGTAGTGCCGAAATGATTTCGGCTCGTCAGAAATTTTCAGTAGCACCGAAGAGTCGACTTTAGGACGGTACCCCCACCCCCCCCCCCCGAACCTCAAATGACGTCACATTGTAGGCTCTACAGAGCCAAATGACGTCACGTTGTAGGCTCTACAGAGCCAAATGACGTCACATTGTAGGCTCTAGAGCCTACAATGTGACGTCATTTGGCTCTGTAGAGCCTACAATGTGACGTCATTTGGCTCTAGCCAAATGACGTCACATTGTAGGCTCTACAGAGCCAAATGACATCACATTGTAGTCTACAGAGCCAAATGACGTCACGTTGTAGGCTCTACAGAGCCAAATGACGTCACGTTGTAGGCTCTACAGAGCCAAATGACGTCACGTTGTAGGCTCTACAGAGCCAAATGACGTCACATTGTAGGCTCTACAGAGCCAAATGACATCACATTGTAGTCTACAGAGCCAAATGACGTCACATTGTAGGCTCTACAGAGCCAAAATGACGTCACATTGTAGGCTCGAGTCTACAGCACCGAACAGACTTTTATTCGGCTCTAAAATAGAGCTCATGGGGCTATATCTTGCGCAATCCCTTAAAGGAGAATTCCATGCTAGAAGGCTTTCTTACCTTTATTTGTAGTTGTTACGTCCCCACCAAAGAGGTCCAGGTGTTTTTTGTGAAAAAGCTCCATATTGGCTATTTCCCCTACCATAAGCCCTCAATGAATTGCATTGAATGGGAATTGAATGGGGCTATGGGGTGTTATGCTAGTTCGCTTATTTCCATCGAAATAAGTAGTAAAGTGTGCCACTTGGGATATTATTTACATTATGAAGAGAGGATATATACAAATAAATTATAATTTTGAGCGATGGAAATAAGCGAATTAGCACAACACCCCATAGCCCCATTCAATTCAATGCAATTCATTTAGGGCTTATGGTAGGGGAAACAGCCAATAAGGAGCTTTTGCACAAAACAAAACCTGGACCTCTTTGGTGGGGACGTAACAACTACAAAGAAAGGTAAGAAAGCCTTTTAGTATGGAATTCTCCTTTAACTCTTATTCCTAAACTAATTTGCCATTTTTTCTTTTTACCATTAAAAAAAACCCTTAGTTCAAATGTCTCGATGTAGATCGGCTAGTTGAACTATTTTAATATGTTTTTAAAAAGAAACTTAAATCTTTGGAATAAAACTTGATTTAGTTTTTTTTAGTCTTAGTTTTAGTTGCTAGTCTAGGTTTAGTCGACTAAATATATGATCTTTTTAGTCGACTACAGCTGCAGATGTTTTTTTGTCGGCAAGAATGCGTTTTTGATGCCGTCGTATAAATATGGCTGATTTTTACACTCGCTGAAAATAGCCCCCAATAGCAACCAAGTGTAAAATTACTTATACTGGATCTCTTGCCCACTAACTAGTCCCTTCCTAACATTTTAGTCTAGTTTTTATGTGTCGACGAAATTGTCAATATAATTAGTCTCAGCTTTAGTCATCATAGCTCAGTTTTCATTTAGTTTTCAGTGAAAAAAAAAGGTAGTCGAAGAACATTTTAATATACCTGGATTAGAGGTGTCCGATCGGCCCTTATTTGGTCATATCGGTTCATATCTGTATCGGCGAATATGCCAGTCTAACCAGTGATCCGACACAGGGGTAAGCCAAGGGGTCGACACTATGGCAGGTAAATACAAATTTGGGGCATGTGGAGTTTGCTTTCGAGTTGCCCAAACTGCAAGTGCACATTTGACACATATGTAGGTAGGTGGTTGAACGAACACATAGGTAGGTAGGTAGGTGGGCGAACGAACACATAGGTAGGTGAACGCGGACATTGCTGTTCCTTGGAGTGGCCGCAGCACCACATCATAAAGGGGTCGTCATCCCTAACCTGGATGGATAAAGGGGTCGTCATCCCTAACCTGGATGATGCAGCTGGAAGGCCAGATGTACGGCTGCATCGTCCGTATCCTCCCGGGAGGACGGCGGGTCCAGGTCGATGCTCTCCGGCTCCCTCTTGATGAGGACGCCCACGTCGTCGTCGTCGTCGTCGCCGAGCTGGTCGAGACACGCCTCGATGTTGAGCTGCTGCTGATGGCGGTCGTCTGGATGGTGGTCTGGATGGCGGTGGTCTGGATGGTGCTGCTCTTTGCTCTCCTCCGGCAGGTGGAAGTGCCACTCTGCCGGGGAGCCCCCCATGCTCAGCTCGGCTGGGTGGTGGTGGTGGTGCGGCTGGGATACCAGCGGAGAGGCACAGGGTTGTGCTGCAGAAAAGGGAGATGATTTTTTTTATCCCACGATTTTTGTAACCCATTTTTCACCCCTGTGTCAATCATCTACTGTGATCCTGGGCTCTACACACCCTCCACCAACCTAGTCCCCTTATATGGGGGCCAAGGGGAGAGCAACGGACTTGAACTCATGCTTCCTTCATGCCTGAGTGTCCAAGTTGCTCCTTTACACCTGACAGGGGGGGGAGTTTCCCTGGTTGGACGTAGCGCGTGGAAGGAACACGTTATTCCAACCAGTTCCTTTCCCCTCCATCAGGCGCCCCGGCTGGCCAGGGGGAAGCAGTTTAGTGACCAGGATTACTGCATGTTTTTTGTGAGGGTACCTACCCTAGGGGACACGGGGAGAACATGCTAACTCCACACAGAAAGGCCACACGGAAAAGGGAGATGATTGATTGATGACGGTGATCAGAAAATCATGGCTATTCTGACAGAGATAGTAATCAGAAACATGGTAAGGTAATGTTCATCTGGCAGTTCATGACCTGGTTTAAAATCTATTCTGACCTGAGATCAGATTCTAAAAATGTCTTCTAAATCCTTGACAGTTTAAAACAAATAGCAGACCTACAAGCTCGTAGCGCGCCACTCGGTGGCGCGCTACGAGCTTGTAGGTCTGCAAAAAAAAAGTTTTCTATGTCAGCGGTGCTCAACCTTTTTCATGCCAAGGACCGCCAGAATTTTCTGAATTTGGCCGTGGACCCCCATCTGAATATATGTTGTTTCAAGGACCCGTCCCCAGAAACAAAGATTTGAGTTAAAAACGTCTTTGAATATACATTCAAAGACTTGCATTTTTTCATTTTCACATTTTCACGATTTTTTATCAATAGCTAAAAATGGGATAAAACGAAAATAAGACGTCTATTAGACCAAGAAATGCTCAGTGGGAATGCTTAAAACACCCAAAAGGGGTTAAACATGATGATCGTCAGTGATGCGAATGACTGGATATGGACAACAATAACAATATTGGATAATAATAATAATAATAAGCCATGTTTGAAATGGCTCCTCCTCTCCGTTCACACCTTTCTCCGCTGCCTTGTTGCCTCGAAGTCGCTCATTTTTTACGCTTCCCAGTTCAGTTTTATAGTCCGACCGCGTCACACTTCCCTGCAGCACACAAAACAAACAAACAAACAAGTGCAATATTGAGCATGCACAACTTAGACATTCTATTAATTCATTTTGACCCGGGAACGATTCTATGAATTTCTTCTAAATCCTGACAGTTTTCTGAAAAAGCTATGTTTCTATGTCGTTCTTCCTATAGAGGCAGCAGTGGCCGAACGGTTTGCAAAGCGGTCTTGATATCGTGAAGGTCGCTATAGTTCGTATCTCCGGACCGGCACGTTAAAATTATTATTGAAGGGTAACAAGACTACTCGCCCCGTTTCTGTTTTCCTCCCAGTATTTTCCCCAGTGAGGGGTGGGAGAGGCTGGACAGCAGACGGCTGGACTTTGAATTTGAACTATAAACTTTCATTACAGCAGAACAAATATAATTTATGAAAAGCTACTACAGTGAAGTCTGTACACAGAAGTTGTTGTAGGATAATGTGGGGATTATCTGACGAGGTACCATTTGAGTGGGCAAAACCTTACATATACTAAATAATACTAAATTGTTTATAGGTTCAATATAATGGGTTCATTCATTGTGCGTAGAGTAGAATAGAGTAGAGCTTGATACCCGATAAAACAACCTCATTGAGAACCCGAAATCAATAATCTATGGGCTTATCAAGCCCGTTTTCGAGCATATAGCGGCCCATGACGTCATGTTTAAACAATCAAGACAAGAGGCGATCAAGAAATAAATGTAATCCTCCACGCTGGCACAAACATGTCTGTCTAAAAGTGCAGTGATCACAAAAAACATGCAGTAATCCTGGTCTCTAAACTGCCTCCCCCTGGCCAGCCGGGGCGCCTGATGGAGGGGAAAGGAACTGGTTGGAATAACGTGTTCCTTCCACACGCTACGTCCAACCAGGGAAACTCCCCCCCTGTCAGGTGTAAAGGAGCAACTTGGACACTCAGGCATGAAGGAAGCATGAGTTCAAGTCCATTGCTCTCCCCAGGTTGGCGGAGGGTGTGTAGAGCCCAGGATCACATTAGATGATTGACACAGGGGTGGAAAATGGGTTACAAAATTGTGGGATAAAAAATATATTTAAAAAACAAAAAGTGCATTAATACGCCTGCCAACCAGCACTGTAGGGGGGGGGGGGGGGGGGGATTTTAAAGTGACGGTACACATATTAACCCGTTTATTAACAGTTTCTTTAATATTATTTTACTGGTAAAGAGATCAATTGCCTTTGTTAGAAAAGTTCAATCCGTATGTATTTGAAGGCCCAAAAATAATATACTGGTTCTGTTCAGAATGTATCGTCTCTCGTCTTTCCACAGAATAATAGAAAATGCTCGATAAGTGGGCTCGATAAGAACCCGGCTCGATAAGCCTGATCCATGAGGTGCTCCTTATCAATTATAAGGAGCTCCATCCCCACTCATAGGTAACCCATCATTATGATATTCATAACATAAAACATAATGATAAATCAATCAAATTAATTAACGGTAGAACATACATCCTCTTCTGGCTCCTCTTCGGTTTGCGTTGCGGCCACCGCCTTGTTATGGCGCCAGCCAGCAGGGGGCGCTGGGGGACAGCGAGCTGCGCTGCTTTGTGTCAACGCTGCCAGTAGACCTGCTTCATTGTTCCCTATGACAGAGACAGTGATGGAGAGAGGTTTACAATGTCGCCCAGGGGGGGTCTCTATGGAGAATAACATGGGGTGATCTTAATATCGTCTACTATAAGCGTTGTGGTCCAAAAATAAACAAGCTGTCTCTGCGTTATTGTTTTTTTTTTTTTTTTATATATTTTTTATCCCACGATTTTGTAACCCATTTTTCACCCCTGTGCCAATAATCTACTGTGATCCTGGGCTCTACACACCCTCCGCCAACCTGGGGAGAGCAACGGACTTAACTCATGCTCCCTTCATGCCCGAGTGTCCAAGTTGCTCCTTTACACCTGACAGGGGGGGGTTTCCCTGGTTGGACGTAGCGCGTGGAAGGAACACGTTATTCCAACCAGTTCCTTTCCCCTCCATCAGGCGACCCGGCTGGCCAGGGGGAGGCAGTTTAGAGACCAGGATTACTGCATGTTTTTTGTGAGGGTAACTACCCTAGGGGACACGGGGAGAACATGCAAACTCCACACAGAAAGGCCCTTTCGCCAACCCCGCCTTCGGGTATGGGCACTGATGACGCGGAGGAGGAAACACGCCGCCAGCACCCACAGTGCCCCGAGTGGGAATCGAACCCAGGACCTTCTAGCTGTGAGGCGACAGCACTACCAACTGTGCCACCGTGCCCCTTCTCTGCGTTATTGTTAGGGAGGTGTCTCTGTATCGTTTGAGACCGTCAGTCACTCATATAATGATACAGTCTGTTTCTAGCGATAATGTAACTAATTCGACAGCAGTAACAATAGCGTTTTCTCTCAGTCAGTTGATTCTTCATATCCATATGAGTGAAGCGGCCGGGGTGACATGTTTATTTTTCAAACACAGTTCTTATATGAGGCGATCTAAAATCTCCCCTATGGGGATTACAATGCAAATAAAAAGTACATGAACCCGTCGCCCTCTACCAATATTGACATCAAGACTTCGGTGCTCTATTTGCATCACTGCATGCAGTGGTGGGGAAAAGTACTCAAAGAGGTCTTGAAAACGTGTAAAGAGACATTCTGCATAACTTCCATGCCAATACATTTGACATACTTTTAGTCAAGTACACAATATTGGAAGAACAGGTTAAACCGGCTTTGTAAATAATGAGGAAAGGGCATGATGTTGGCTAACTTCAGGCGTTAAGATGGACTTTAATCTCTGCCCGGGCTGGTCGTGACGCATACTGGACTCTGTCCTGGCTATTTATTGACTGACGCATGGAACAGATAGACATGTTGATTGATTGATTGATTGAATGATTGAATTATGGTATTTGTAAAGACATGATCATAATGAACATAAAAAGCTAAAATAGTTTTATTTCATTTTACATACAAGTTACATCCCTTGGACTTCAAAACTCCCGCAATTTGACCTTGATTGCAGTTTGTACGGACGTGCGGTTTACAAAGATTGTTGAAAGTTTGTGTATTCAATTCATTAAGATGCCATGCATATTTAGTGAGAGCCATTCATCAGTACTGTATATACATTCAGAGGCATTTCCAGCTAAAACGGCAGTGCCTTTGTTTATTACATTGCACTTTCAAATGACATGACTTCATTTACATGGATATTTGTGTCTCGAAAAGACATTTTATATATATATAGGCCTAGGTAATAGTAAAAATGAGTTACTGTATGTAAGACAAACTTTAAGTTAGCCTGCATGTTTGAATATCGTTACGGTTTACTTAAAAGCCAAATAGTGGTGGCAGCGTCTGCGACTCAACTGCCATACCACCCATTTTGGGGCGGGAACCCCTTTTGGCGTTTTAAACATTATGTTATAATTTAGCTTTTGAAAAATAGCAGATCTACAAGCTCATAGCGCGCCACCGAGTGGTGCGCTACGAGCTTGTAGGTCTGCTATTTTTGAAAAATCGAAGAGCGACTGACATAGAAGACATTTTTTAGAATCTGATCTCAGGTCAGAATGAAAACTCAGGATGTAGAAGACATTTTTAGAATCTGATCTCAGGTCAGAATGGGTTAACAGTGAAGTTCTCCACAGGATGACCACTCCACACATTTCACAGAGAAGACCAAATCAGACTATAGGTTTAAAACAGCTCTGTTATCATGAGTGGTTTTAAAAGTGGACTCCCGAGATCCCCACAGCCACAGTGTCCTTGAGAGGATTCCCCAGCTAAATGAATTCATATATTTTAGCATAAAAACTAAATCTACTGTAAATCAGTTATTTGAAAATAACCTAAGTATATCTACAAGCTCATTGTCAATACATGCAGGTGTGGTAGCTATAGCCTTGGATCAACCATCATTGATTGATTGATTGAACATTTTATGAAATGACCAGGGTATACATTTCAAGCCAAACACATCTACTCGAGGATAGACCCAGAAAAGGCACAAAGACTATACCTACATTTTCAATTCATCATGGATGCATTTGATCAAGTATGACTTTTGCTTTAGTATCATAGATACGGATGCCAAAAGTCAGACTTGTATTGATTACAATTATGAAAGTCTGGATCCATGCAGAGGGGGGGCTATATATTCATAATAATCACAGCACACACACACACACACACACACTTTTGATTGATTGAAATATGTATTAACAGTTTGCAGAATTACAGTACATTTCAAGCACAACTCAATACAAAGACTGTTAACTGTGAGGATACACACACACACACACACACACACACACACACACACACACACACACGAAAACGTGTGCTTTTGCATGTCCTGCTGCATTATAGCTGCTCTTACAACCAGGCTTATTGCTACACAGTTTATTACTATTATTATTATTATGAATTGGTGTAATAATAGCCTACCTATCGCGGCGTTCCTGTGCGCCTCTTCGTGGGCAGGCTGGTGCACTGAGTGGTATCTGGTCTTCAGCTGGTCCTTCAGGATGACAGCAGCACAATAGTCACTGACCAGTTTGTTGATCTCCGTCACAGCAGAGATCACCAGCTTCTCCATGATGGAGGACAGCTGCGAGTGGAAGATCAGCGTCTCTGACATGGTTGCAGAAACAGACAAATATATAACGGAACACCAGAAGAAAACCCAAATAACAGACCCGATAACAGCAATTAACTGTAGTTTTATTTTATTTATTATTATTATTTTAGGGGTAAAACACGATGCGCCGCCGCGGCCTGTGAGGTAAACACAGCCAGACTGCCTGGGAAATATGGCTTCTTGTTCTTTTGGAGTTGTACTACTAACGGTTGGCAAAGCAGTTAGATGCGCATTACCGCCACCACATGGCTGGAGACAGGTAGTGTCGGTGATGTCTGAGAGGGAAAGGGAAGGAAAGGAAAGGAAAGGAAAGGAAAGGAAAGGAAAGGAAAGGAAAGGAAAGGAAAGGAAAGGAAAGGAAAGGAAAGGAAAGAAAAGAAAAGAAAAGAAAAGAAAAGAAAAGAAAAGAAAAGAAAAGGAAAGGAAAGGAAAGGAAAGGAAAGGAAAGGAAAGGAAAGGAAAGGAAAGGGTAATCGAATGCAATGCAATGAGATTTTATAAGAATTAAGATTCAGAATAATCTTATATTGTCACAGACCAATTGGTTATTGTTAAGTAAGTAAGTAAGCTGTTGTTAAAGATGTTAACGATTGTTAAAGATGTTTATTTTATTGCTTTTATTACTTACTTGTTTCTCTGGCAGCAAACACAGCATCGCTGACTGACTGACTGTTGACCTGGATGTGACGTCATAAATGCAGAGACACTGAACCGAGGAGGATTTGAACCCACATCCTTCAGATCACAGTCAGCCTGGACTTCAGATCACAGTCAGCCTGGACTTCAGATCACAGTCACACAGTCTGGGCACACCTGAACTTCAGATCACAGTCACACAGCCAGGGCACACCTGAACTTCAGATCACAGTCACACAGCCTGGGCACACCTGAACTTCAGATCACAGTCACACAGCCTGGGCACACCTGAACTTCCATGCACGGCCAAAAGAAGCTGCCTGCCGGTGTCTCTTCCGGGTTTTTAGACAGCTGCTGACAGTGAGCCTGAGTCACCATGATGCATATTCGGCCTGATTCATCCCAATTCTCTTTCTCCTTTAACTCAGAACAAACAACACCGGTACAAACAAAATACACATCAAAATATGCTGTTGATTGTGTGGAGATGTTTGATTTAGTTAACAATTAATTTGGCTTTGTGATGCACAGCTCTCAGTGTTAATGCCATCTGCATGATCCAAAGGTCAATTAACACAGCTGTGGCTCTCCGCTCCAAGAGATCAGAAAGAGAACACATTTCACTGCGGACGGTAACGTGTGGGTCTTGATTTTGGTCCCCGAGTTCAAATCCTGACAAATAGCGGACCTGAATTGTGAACGGATCCCACTCTATATAAACTTGTTTACTTTGAAATTGAAATAACAAATGTTATGGATTTCCCTCGCTACATTGGACCTATAGCTCTCACACATGCTCAGAGACTTCAGAGCAGCATTATCTGAGCACAATACATTTACAGTTACGTACCTCTTGGTATTAGCACTTATACGGGACCCCTTGAACCATCAGTATATCTGGTTTAATTTCTGTAAAAACATGTATAATTTTAATTCAGTAATTTGATTGGAAATTTTAGGAAATAAAGATATGACACTCTCTCAAAGATCTATACATTATTAAACCATAACTTCAAAATGGCAATCAAAAACAAATCATCACAAAATATTAGATCGTAAAGAAAAAATACAACTTTTTTTTTTATTGTTTCGAGATGCATCAATCTCATTTCTCCCTCTCCTGTGCAAAAAATACAATTATCTTGCATAATAGAAATATATATTTCCTCAATCAATTTTGTAGCAAAACAAACAAGCAGATACATCCAGAAGTATTGGCACCCTTTCATAATAATTAATATTAATTATGAATGAATGAATTAATATTAATTATTGGCACCCTTTCATAATGATGAACCTGAGACTGTCTAACAAAAAATGCATGATTAACCCATTTAGGATTGACATCAAAATTAAAAAAATCTTTTTAAAATGTATTTTCTTTCCTGAATAACCTCATGTTTCCATATCAGTGGTTCTCAAAAATGATATGTAATAGAGCACCGAAGTCTGACGTTACTTTCAGTAGAGGGCGTCAGTCCCCAGGTTCATGTATAGGGGTATTTTAGATCGCTTCATATAAGAACTGTGTTTGAAAAATATACCGACCATCCCGGCCTTTCTGTCAGGGGGGTGGCTGTGCGTCGTTAATGATGTCCATTAATATTTGATACAGCCAGTTTCTGGAGAACATGGAATTAATGTGGCCGCAAAAGCCTTGAAACTACATATAAAGGCAATGTCGCTGCTAATAATACGTCACGCCCAGCTGTCAACACATTGCGTTCCTGAGATTCCTCATTGACGTAAGCTCAGCTGGTGGTGACTCAACTCGTACTAACCACGAAACATTACATATCAATAAAATAAAAATAAACGTAATTAACATTACATTTCTGTTGTGCGACGGGCAGATGCAGCCACCCGCCTATACCCGGAAATGTAGTCTCTGGGTTGTTTGACTCATTTCTAACGCTTATTTTGTTACTCTTTGGGTATATCTGTACATTTCCAACTTCAGTCGATGCTTCATATCCATATGAGTGAAAAGGCCGGGATGGTCGGTTCTTATATGAAGAGATCTAAAATCCCCCCATGGGGATTATAATGCAAATAAAAAATACATGAACCTGGGGACTGACGCCCTCTTCCGACAGTGACGTCAGGACTTCGGTGCTCTATTGGCCAGGGACCTCCCCAGAAGGGTTTGAGTTAAAAACTGAAACTCTGAAACTGAAATAATTCAAAGATTTAGGCACATTTTCACGATTTTTCAAAAATAGCAAACCTACAAGTTCATAGCACGCCACTCGGTGGCACGCTATGAGCTTGTAGATCTGCTATTTTTCAATAGCTAAAGCATGACATAATGCTAACACCAAAAGGGGTTCCCGCCCAAAATGGGTTGATAATAAGCAATACAGGTAAGATTGTCAGAAGTGCTGCTTAAAGCATATTAAAAAAGGATTTGCTTTCACAGCAATTTATTTTATTTTATCGCAGCTTCATTTAAATTAAATTAATTTAACAATTCCCTTGTTGTTTGGTATACTTCCTTGGCTTTCATTGTGTTCAGTAGCATCAAATACTTCCTGATTTATTGAAATATTTCCAATTGTTTTATTTGTTTTAACTTTACTGGAGTATTTACTCCACTTACTTCTACTCCACTACATCTCAGAGGCGAATATTGCACTTTTACTCCAATTACAATTATTTGACAACATCAGTTACTAGTTAATTATTATAACAAAACATGCATTAACCTCTTCAGCCCTATTTAAACTTTCGCCATTTGAAAATAGCCTACCTACAAGCTCGCATCGCGTCGCGTTGTGAGCTTGTTGTAGGTAGGCTATTTTCAAATTAGAGCTGCTATTTTCAAAAGATCTTTACATGTAAAATGACGTGTATTTGGCCGGGGTTATTTAATCCATTAAAAAAATGTGCCCATCGTTTATGGCGACGGTTACCGACGGACCGGATGTTGTTGTGAATGTGTGTACAGTAGCAGCTACTGTAACAATAGCCACAACACTATCGATGCGATCGACAACTATAACGAGACTGTAGCGACTGGACAGCGGAGGGCCCGTCAAACACAGGATGTTTTTTCATAATTAGACGGGATGATTTAGATCGCGAGTTATTATTAATTAACGTTTTAAGATTTTCGCTGTCGTCGGCTAAACAAGGGAGGGAACATTTTACATTTTCGATGACGTGTCACTGTTGTGCAGTCACTTGGAAATGACTGAAGACATGATGTTTACTGTGATTAGGGTATAAGCTTACATTTTCATGTCACAAAAACACCACCGATTTTTGGAAATATGAATCGATTTTGAAATCGTTCATAACGGGAATGGCGATTCTAATTCGAATGGATTCTTTTTGACACCCCTAGTACTCAACGGGCTGTATTTTGCGTGTCTTAAGTACCAGGTCTTATTCCCTAACTTGAGTAAACTAAAGACCTGGGAGGCGTGATCAATGCCATTTGGCTATTCTATGAGTGGCCAAAGAGCATTGATCACGCCTCCAGGTCTTTAGTTCACTCAAGTTAGGGAATAAGACCTGGTACTTAAAAGACACGCAAAATACAGCCCAATATGTCTGGGTTCACAACGGGGCTCAACTAGACTACTACTGCATCTACTGCATATTCTCCTCCTTCTCCTCCTCCTCCTCCTTCCTCTTCTCTCTCCCCCTCCCTCTCCTCATGCCAGCGGGTGTCCCCCTGTTTCTGACGTCTCCGACGACGACCGCCCCCCCTAGCCCCCCCTCCATCACCCCCCCCACCCCCCCCACCGCCGCCCCTTCTGGGGGCTCTGGGTGAATCATCAGAAGCCTGGCTGGACCCTTCGCCGTCCGGAGGGGGCGAATCCTGTCCGTTCGCCGCGTCTCTCTCGTCCTCCCACCGCGGCTGCTGACGTCGCCTCCTCCTCCTCCTCCTCTTCCTCCTCCTCCTTCCTCCTCCTCCTCCTCCCTCGTGCTATAGTGTTTGTTTTATTTGACAAAGCACATTTAGATTTTTAGTTTTGAATAGTTTTCGTTTAGTTTTAGTCACATTTTGGTCACCTGGCTGGAATGTTTTAGTGTTAGTCTAGTTTTAGTCGACCAAATGTCACGAGGTTTTAGTCGATTCAAATGTGTTTCGGCGTGCCCTCGATTGTAACGGCTCATTTTACACCTGCTGAAAATAGCCGATCTACAAGCTTGTAGATCGGCTATTTTCAGCATGCAACCAAGCGTAAAATGACTCGTCTTTTAGTTCTACTGGAACTCTCGTCCACTAGTCCACGATCTGTTGCCGAAATTGTCAATACATTTGTGACCAGATTTGACTGAGAGCCTGCCATCGCCCAAAGTCCAGCTTTTCACCAAAATGAGTTGATAGCACAGGCAGACTCGTCACATACTAGAGCATGTCTGAAATAAGTGTCAGAGCTGAAATTGACATGTAAATATGAAATAAATGCTTAAACATGTAGCTAGGTGTAATGTTAGAGTCCACAGAAGACATGTAAATATGAAATAAATGCTTAAACATGTAGCTATAGGTGTAATGTTAGAGTCCACAGAAGACATGTAAATATAAAATAAATGCTTAAACCTGTAGCTAGGTGTAATGTTAGAGACCACAGAAGACATGAAAATATGAAATAAATGCTTAAACATGTAGCTAGGTGTAATGTTAGAGTCCACAGAAGACATGTACATATGAAATAAATGCTTAAACATGAAGCTAGGTGTAATGTTAGAGTCCACAGAAGACATGTAAATATTAAATAAATGCTTAAACATGTAGCTATAAGTGTAATGTTAGAGTCCACAGAAGACATGTAAATATGAAATAAATGCTTAAACATGTAGCTAGGTGTAATGTTAGAGTCCACAGAAGACATGTAAATATGAAATAAATATAAATGCTTAAACATGTAGCTAGGTGTAATGTTAGAGTCCACAGAAGACATGTAAATATGAAATAAATGCTTAAACATGTAGCTAGGTGTAATGTTAGAGACCACAGAAGTGAACCTTTCAAGCCTGTTTTCTCAACTCGCTGTTTCTTTGCAAGCCATATCTCCAAAACTGGTGGGTCAAACTGAACAACCAAAATGTCAATGTGAAGCTATGATTCTCTGCTTTCATATGACGAAAAAAAAATGAATCCAATGGCAGCCCCTCAGTCAAATTTAGTCACATTTAGTCATAATTGTAGTCATCATGCCTTAGTTTTTATTTTGTTTTCCTCTGTGAAAAAAGGTAGTCGATGTATAGTCAGGGCCTTGACATTAAGGCTTGTCCTGTTGTCCGGGACCACTAATAAATCTTTCCAAATTGTACTTGGTCCGTTGGTTTCATGTTTTCTAAGCCAACAAAATAGTGTCATTTTGTCAATAGTGACATTATTATGAATAGTACTGATCTATGCCTGTGTATTTGTAATACATGAAATGTATGTAAGATCACAGACATAACATTATAGGGCTATTAACTTGTTAAACTGAGAATATTCATCTAATATCCAAACCAAAAATCCATATCACCAAAACCAACTTACAGTTTAGTTGATTTAAAATGTAGCTGTGTGCTCGTGCTTCGGAACAAGGGAGATTTGTGTCCGGGAACAAGTGAATGGGAAATTATAAGGTGCCTCAAAACGTTAATGTTAAGCCCTGACCAGGGGGGCAGTCAGACAGATATTTTGTGAAGCCACTGAGGAAATCGGGATTTCCTGAAAGTTCATATAATGGCCTGTTGTGGCGCTGTCTGTCATTGGACCCAGAAAAACCCATAGCCCCATAGAAGTCCATGTATTTGGGCCCAACTTCACCTAGACTGTATTACCTTAATAAACATGGTATTCATGTACTTTCTGCTTCCAGTCACTAGTTTAAAGTCTCATTTCTAATGTCATAATATTCTTTTTGGAAAGTTATGGTCCCGTTTATAAAATAAATGACCATAAAGTCGCGTATGTTCTGAGGGGCGTGGCTACCGTTACAGTCTATGATCGGGATTCCCCTCCCACTCGAGTCAAAATAAAAACCAACGGAGAAGAAGGGGGGAAAGTCCCGCCTCGTTGTCTGGGCCAGCCAATGGGCCAGCTGGGCCAAAACGGATCTAGAAAGATGGCGACTTACAATACAAGGACTGACTGGCTTCATTTTACGTTCATGTTAGACCCGGAGAACGCTTTGTCCATATTTTTTACAGTCTATGGCCCTGACAGTTTTAGTCGACGAACACTAGCCTATACCTCGTACTGCCTGTCCTCCTCTTCGTCCTCGTCCGTGGAGCTGTCCTCGTCCGTGGAGGAGCTGTCCTCGTCTTCAGAGTCGGACTCATCAGAGTCGTCCTCTTCCAGGTAGCGGTAGCCTTTGATCTTTGTAAGGAAACAAATCAAAATGGTGACCAGGGCTGTCCGTCAGCACGGCCGCCAAACGTTATCGTGTCTGTGACGACTTATCATCGTCACACTAATAATAATGTTTTTTCTTTTGGCCTTGAACCTTGGAACATGTTACGTACGTGACCACCACAAAACTATTATACTTATTACAGAAGAGAGCAGTGAGCAAAAACATTACCAGTTCATTTACAAGAGCTATCCGAACCCAGTTCAGAAAGTGGGGATAGTTAAATTTGATTTTAAACATAAATTTGCACGGACCACTCAAAGACTGATGTGTAAATAACCATTTAAGAGCTATCTTGAGTATGAAGTGTTGTTTTCCATAAGTGGCTACAGTTACTCAGTTACTCATCCTGGCCAGAGGAGGGCGCTGGCGCCTTTTGGGACAATCTAGGCTTTGGACCTTCAACGTTATGCTGGACTCTGGCTTACTGAGAGACCGGAAGGAAGTGGTTCAGTAAGAGTACTGTTTGGCGCGATATGACAGAGCGATATGACAGAGCAATGTAAACAACTGCGCCAACAAAGGAACATTTCAGTGTTTACAACACAACCAAACGTTTATTATGTTTGCTTTTACTGTAAGCAACCCTGGCTTTTTAAAGGATGGACTTTCAAACTGGTGTTACCAGACTTAAACATTCTACATCATCAGTTTGAAAGTCCATCCTTTAAAAAGCCAGGGTTGCTTACATGATGTGTCCTTCGATAACAGGAATCCCAACGTGGAATTCTCTGGATGACAATTTAAAAGGGTTGTACAAATATTTGCCAATTTAAAATAAATTACAAAAAACCTAATATTTAGGCAATATGAAGCCGACGAATAGGTCATCTATCATTTCTTGCACGTGTCATCATTGCTCAACTTCTTGATTGTTTTGTTTTACTTTTTTGTTTCAAAAATGTTTTGTGCTGGCCGAGGGGAGATTCTCCAGCGCTTTGGCCCGGTGCTGGCCGTTCTCAAATCTTCTATGAACGTCTAGGTGTGCTGTCATGGCCCTTTGAGCACAGCATGAGAGATTATTTCAACCCATTGCCTGTAGTATAATATTAAATATTATACTTCACTCCTACTTTTGTTTTCTTCGCTTGTCTTAATTGGCACGGTGCCAAGATATTTTAGGTATGGTGCGTGACACCGGGGCAAAAAAGGTCTCTCCACCATATTTACTGCGCAAAAAACCCCAAATACAATCCGTTTTCCAGCAGAGGTTTTTGTCATTGTTTAGTTTGTCTGAGATTGTGATTGGTTACCTTGTGCCGTGGGCGGGGGATACGAGGCAGCCTGAATTTCTGATTCCTGGCCAGGCGACGTTCCATCTCCCAATAGCAGTAGCAGGCCAGCAACAGAGTGACCAATAGGATGGAGAGCTTGGCCTATAAGGAGGCGGGTACAAAGAGTGCAAAAGAGCCAATGACACGAGAGCAAAATTAATTTCATGCCACTAAAATGTGGAACGCCCTACCAACAGCCATTAAGAAATGTGAATCCCCAGACTCCTTAAAACCCATTCTGACCTGAGATCAGATTCTAAAAATGTCTTCTACATCCTGACAGTTTTCTGAAAAAGCTATGTTTCTATGTCAGTCGTTCTTCGATTTTTCAAAAATAGCAGACCTACAAGCTCATAGCGCGCCACTCGGTGGCGCGCTATGAGCTCATACAAGCTCATAGCGCGCCACTCGGTGGCGCGCTATGAGCTTGTAGATCTGCTATTTTTCAATAGCTAAAGTATAACATAATGCTAACTTTCGGTATAATACGGTATATGATGAGTTCATTTTCTTCCTCATAGAAGAGTATATCTGTGCGTCTTTAACCCATTCTGACCTGAGATCAGATTCATACGAGGTTTCCACTGGACACACACTGGTCTGATGAACCCATTCTGACCTGAGATCAGATTAAAAAAATGTCAGTAGTACAAAAAATAGCAGACCTACAAGCTCGTAGTGCACCACTCGGTGGCGCGCTATGAGCTTGTAGATCTGCTATTTTTCAATAGCTAAAGCATAACATGATGCTAACACCAAAATGGGTTCCCGTTCAGAATGGGTTAAATGTTCTGATGAATTGAAAATGGAGGACCCTCATGATATAAACTAGTCTTTTTTCCTGGTTTTATCCTCGTAGCAGTTTTATAGTATTGACCTGTATACTTTCGTTGGAACTTTACCCAGTCTGTAAACTGTGAATACAACTTTCAATCAATCAATCAATCAATCAATCAATCTTCTCAGACACATTGTAAGCACACACACAAAATGTCTATTTATCAAATTGCACTACAATTATGGGGACATAGAAGTATGTAAACAAACACGTACGGTCGCACCTTAGAGTATATATGAATAGAGACGGCACCCGAGTTCTCCTCCCGTCCACTTGCATTAAGTTGCTCAAAAGCGCATGAGGCGATTTCACTCCTCCTTGAAGGGTAGGAACAGAGTGCATTCTGGGAAGGATTGGGCCAAATCTTGAACGCGCTGTGCCGCTGACTATCATTGCACGCGTTCACGTGTGAAACAGCGTTCACGTGTCATCATGAACGTTGCGCAATGAGAGTCAACGCCAACGGACCAGAATTGGCACAGCGCTGCAATACCAAATTTGGCCACTATATGTCCATTTCGCCTCAGGGTTTTCCTCCGGGTGCCGTCTCTATTCATATACAGTATACTCTAAGGGTCGCACACACACACACACACACACACACACACACACACACACACACACACACACACACACACGCGCACACGCACCCACACACACACACACACACACACGCATACACGCACCCTCATGGGCATGTAGGGCCCGGACCAGAGGTAGACTATGAAGATGGCGATGGCCTGCCACCAGTGGTAGATGGTGTAGACGAAGTCCAGGCGCTCCTTATCCTCGTACAGCATACCTAACAGGACTGAACAGCAGCACACGGTGCTCAGGTGTTTAGATAGAAGTGTGTGTGCGTGTGTGTGTGTGTGTGTGTGTGGCATTCACTTCTAGTCATTTTTACTAGTTGACTAGTTGCCTAGTTTACTAGTCGACTAGTTTAACTACATATTATGTAAAAAACTGTGTACATTGGTGACTATAACTATAATCTACCTGATCTTGAGGCCTACAAAATCGGGAAAAAAAATATTTTATTTTAAAAATTAACCTTTTTTTTCTCCTTATCAACCAGTCAACCAGTACTAAATCACCTGTAAATCACCTGTAGATTTAGTCGACTAAAATGGCGGGCCTTGTAGCCGTCATAATAACTGATTTTACACGTGCAGAAAATAGCCGATCTACAAGCTCACAACGCGTCGCAATAAATAAATAAAAATCGTGAATGGAAATGGCTGCTTCCGTTACTCAGCTCATGGGGGCTGTAGTCCCAGACCGTTACTCAGCTCATGGGGGCTGTAGTCCCAGACCGTTACTCAGCTCATGGGGCTGTAGTCCCAGACCTTTACTCGGCTCATGGGGGCTGTAGTCCCAGACCGTTACTCAGCTCATGGGGGCTGTAGTCCCAGACCGTTACTCGGCTCATGGGGGCTGTAGTCCCAGACTATTCGGAGATTGTGGAATAGTTGTCTGTTGTCTGCACGAGAGACGAGACTATAGCCAATCCAACCGATGGATTGCTATAGGACTGTCCTAGCGCATTTCCATCAAACGAGAGAATAAACAAACACACTCACTGCTGAGGCCGGTCTTGTTCAGGGCGGTGCCGAGTCCCCAGAGCACGGAGAGCACCAGCAGGGGGCCCAGGAGGTGGGGCGCACGCGGGCTCGGGGACCACCACAGCAGCACCACCAGCAGCGCCAGGTGCACGGCGGCGCCCCCTAGCAGGCCCGCGCAGCGCGGCAGGCGCAGCAGGGACAGGGACAGGCTGGAGAACACGGACGCAGACAGGCCGTACGTCAGCACCAGCAGCCACAGCTTCTCCAGGCCCAGCGCACACACGCCATAGGACTGGGGAGAGAACACACACGCCATAGGACTGAGGAGAGAACAGAACACACGCCATAGGACTGAGGAGAGAACACACACGCCATAGGACTGAGGAGAGAACAGAAAGATCAACAACAATGTAACCCGATACGGTGTAAAACCTCACGTCAATTTCCAGGCTTTCCACCTCGAAGGAAAGCCTGGTCTGTGTTACTAAATTGCGTTCCGGAGCCACATTGACATATTACTGTCGTAGATCTACAAGCTTAAAGGGACACTTCACCCTTTTTGTAAAAAGATATATGTTAATGACGTTTAGAAGCTTTAGAACACTTTCCTGGGGGTCTTTATGTGGGTAATATGTGGTTTTAGATATTTTAAATTGTAGCAGTGAGCCCGGTGTCTCTGATGTCATGGACACTGGGCTCACTTCCTTCCTGGACTACATGTTGTCTCAGTAAGACAGCTCTCCCCCTATCCACAATGAGGAGCAGTGCACCAAATAATTATGGGAATTGTAGTCCAGGAAGGTAGTGAGACCAGTGTCCCTTTAAAAAACGCACTGCAGTGCGACACATTTTGAGCTTGTATAGATCGGCTATTTTTGCTATATTTGAATTGAAAACGTGAATCATTTTTTGCTATTTATTTTATTGGAATCCTGAAAAGTAACGTTGTTATTGAATTTCAAATGCATTTAGTTATAGTTATGTTAACTTTATGAAGACAATAACATTTTAATTATATAGTCAAGTACTAGTCATTTAATACTAGTCATGAAGTAATTGAAGCGGGTTTGGAATCTGAAAACATCTGAAATCAATACTATATCAATATCAATACTATCAGGGCCAAAACCCATTTTGGGCGGGAACCACTTTTGGTGTTAGCATTATGCTATGCTTAAGCTATTGCAAAATAGCAGATCTACAAGCTCATAGCGCGCCACTCGGTGGCGCGCTATGAGCTTGTAGATCTGCTATTTTTGAAAAATCGAAGAAAGAATCTGATCTCAGGTCAAAATGGGTTAGGTGAAGGTGTGCCAGCCAGTCAGCCCAACCCCTGATACGGTAGGTTCATACCAGGGAGAGTCCGGTGATGGCGAAGATCATCTCGAAGCCGCTGTACACAAAGAACGGGCAGAGCAGACGCAGACGGTAGTCTCTGAGATGTTTGAACGGAAGCTGGAAGATGTTCCCCCAGCCGATGCTGCGCAGGTCGATCTCCTCTGTCGGCCGGTACGCAGCACCGCACAGGAACAGGAACTATTGGACAGAGAACAGGAACTATTGGACAGAGAACAGGGACTATTGGACAGAGAACAGGAACTATTGGTCAGAGAACAGGAACTATTGGACAGAGAACAGGGACTATTGGACAGAGAACAGGAACTATTGGTCAGAGAACAGGAACTATTGGTCAGAGAACAGGAACTATTGGACAGAGAACAGGGACTATTGGACAGAGAACAGGGACTATTGGACAGAGAACAGGGACTATTGGACAGAGAACAGGAACTATTGGACAGAGAACAGGAACTATTGGACAGAGAACAGGGACTATTGGACAGAGAACAGGAACTATTGGACAGAGAATAGGGACGTGCCTTAGAGTATATACCAGTAAGACGCGCAAACGCGGGAAGCGAACGCAGCTGAGACCCTGCAGATCATGTCTGTCTGTCTGTCTGTCTGTCTGTGTGTCTGTCCCGCTGTTACTGTATATGTGGACCTGGCCCCTTTTGTGCCCATATATGGAGCTGAGTGATTTACACACTTCATATTTGGACGTATTGATGCAACACACTCCATATTTGGACGTATAGCGGGACAGACAGACACACACACAGACAGACAGACAGACATGATCTGCTAGGTCTCATAGTAAGTGCTCACTGCGTTCGCAATGAATAGAGAGGAAACCCTGAGGCGAAATGGACATAGTGGCCGAATTTGTCATTGTAGCTCGAGCCAGCGCTGCTCCGTTGACTATCATTGCGCACGTTCATGTGATTGGGGCCATGACACGTGAACGAATGTTTCATACGTGAACGCGCACAAACGGCACAATGATAGTCAACGACCAGCGCGTTCATGTTATTGGGACAATCCATGCAACTTAATGCAAGTGGATGGGAGGAGAACTCGGGTGTCTTCTCTATTCATATACTCTAAGGGAATACTGGAGAACTCGGGTCGCCGACTGTTCTTCATCTTTGCCGAGATTTCTTCCCCTTTCGCCGACTCTTCGTCACTTTCCGGTCCGAGTTCTGTCTGAGAACTCGGACGGAAAGTGACGAAGAGTCGCCGAAACGGGAAGAAATCTCGGCGCTGGAGCGCGCATCTAGCTACTGCATGATGATCATGCACGCTGATCAGACAGCAGATCAATAAAAGCATGCAAAAGCATGGACCGCTACTTTGCATTCATATTCATGTCATATTTACAGTACTACGGCCTTCACAGTGTGTGTGTGTGTGTGTGTGTGTGTGTGTGTGTGTGTGTGTGTGTGTGCCAGGAGGCGGTATGTGTGTGTGTGTGTGTGTGTGTGTGTGTGTGTGTGTGTGTGTGTGTGCGTGTGTGTGTGGGCGCGCACACAAAGTGACCTCACAATCTCCGATCATCTTAATATATTTATATACGCTCCAAAAAGCGTTCATATTTTGCGGGACAGACGGATGAGGAGCAGAAATGAAGCGCCAGCATATCGATCCATTTATCACCACGGAGAGCGCCCTGGATGAGGAGATACGAGTCATTCATGGGAGTCAATGACAAGCTAATAGTTGCACAGAGCATTAGCATACGGCAAGCGAAAAGCGAAATGCCAAAAAAACAAATAGGAATCATTCTGAATATTCTTATCTCGCCCCGTGTCGTTTGGACGTCGCTAGGACGTTACTTTAGCTTAGCTCCTCAGTGTTAGCGTCTTCTGCATTGTTAGCGTTGCTATTCAGATGTAATTCAGTCAGGAAGTAGACAGCTATTTTTCTGGTTTGGGTTTGTTTTGGTTATCGTCGTTAGCACAGTAGCTAACATTCAGAAACTTGCAGCTGCTGAAAGTGCCCCGAAACGTGGAGAATAAGCGTTGCTATTCAGATGTAATTCAGTCAGGAAGTAGACAGCTATTTTTCTGGTTTGGGTTTGTTTTGGTTATCGTCGTTAGCACAGTAGCTAACATTCAGAAACTTGCAGCTGCAGCTGCTGAAAGTGCCCCGAAACGTGGAGAATATTCGGCAGAATCTTAAGAAGATTCGCCGCGCGACGACTCTTCTTCAGATTCTGCCGAATATTCTCCACGGTTTGCCGACTTGTCTTGAGAAGTCGGCAAAAAGAGTAAATCCGCCGAGTGTTCTTGTTACCCTCTAAGGGACGTGCGCACATATTAGACATCAAAGGGGGCTTCAGCCCCTGCCCTTTTACCCGTCTGTAAAACAACTGCCCTCTCCTCCAAGACCACAAAGGCAGCATTTACTACTACGGTGAAAGAAATGTGCAGCATTTCGCGTTGAACTCATTTGTTTTTCCAAAATCCATGTCGTTTACACCTGATCAGAAAATATTCGGCAGACATTTTTAAATGCATTTTCGGCCTATTCGGTTTCGGGCCCGAATAGGCAGAAAATATATCACCGAATAGTGAATGCAATAAATGCATTCAAAAGAGCTGAATAAATGTTTTATGGACCCATAATAGTGATTATTATTTAAGTTAGGTTTCGCCATAACCATTTATTTTGCCATAAATCAGGTAGCTTTAACCCATTCTGGGTGGGAACCCCTTTTGGTGTTTTAAATAAGCATTATGTTATACTATCTACGATCTACAAGCTCATAGCGCGCTATGAGCTTGTAGGTCTGCTATCTTTTTGTTATCGTGAAAATGCGCCACAAATCTTTGAATATATATTCTTTCAGAATACTTTTTTTTCTTTTTTCGACGTCAGGTCTAAATGGATGGAAGGTACAATGCAATTGTAGGAAAGAATATATAATATTAATCATATTCGGGCCAAGAATTTCCTTCTGCTACATGGTACACATCTGCTACATGGTACACATCTGCTACATGGTACAGATCTGCTACATGGTACAGCTCTGCTACATGGTACACATCTGCTACATGGTACAGATCTGCTACATGGTACAGATCTGCTACATGGTACAGATCTGCTACATGGTACACATCTGCTACATGGTACACATCTGCTACATGGTACAGATCTGCTACATGGTACAGATCTGCTACATGGTACACATCTGCTACATGGTACACATCTGCTACATGGTACAGATCTGCTACATGGTACAGATCTGCTACATGGTACACATCTGCTACATGGTACACATCTGCTACATGGTACACATCTGCTACATGGTACACATCTGCTACATGGTACACTTCTGCTACATGGTACACATCTGCTACATGGTACAGATCCAGGCTGATCACTTACGATGATCATGGACAGGTAGGCGAAGCCCATGAGGATGCTCTCCACCTTGATGAGAAGCATGGAGCGCGGCAGCCTGGTCAGCACGGTGACGTTGAACCCTGGGATGACCCCGGTGACCGTGGCACCTGGGGGGGACAGGGAGGAGAGGGGAGGTTAAATGACCGTGACCCCTGGGGGGGACAGGGAGGAGAGGGGAGGTTAAATGACCGTGACCCCTGGGGGGACAGGGAGGAGAGGGGAGGTTAAATGACCGTGGCACCTGGGGGGGACAGGGAGGAGAGGGGAGGTTAAATGACCGTGACCCCTGGGGGGGACAGGGAGGAGAGGGGAGGTTAAATGACCGTGACCCCTGGGGGGACAGGGAGGAGAGGGGAGGTTAAATGACCGTGACCCCTGGGGGGACAGGGAGGAGAGGGGAGGTTAAATGACCGTGACCCCTGGGGGGACAGGGAGGAGAGGGGAGGTTAATCGGCGGAGATGAGGTTAGGGGATATTGCACTTGTTTGACTTTTGAACAAGTGCAATATCCCCTAACCTTTCCCCCTATATGCTGCTATAAGGACTCCTGTTGTGCAATATCTGTCTCTCAATGAACTAATGGTGCTTTTTAATTTATTTGTTTTTAAGTGGATTTTAGATTTTAATAGTATTTTTGCTCTTTTAACTAGCATACTAAAAGCCAGTGAAACGACATTTTGTTCTCTTATGCATTTTATGTATCTGCTGAAAGACAATAAAGCTATCTATCTCTTTTCAGAAAACTGTCATTGTTTGCATGTTCTCCCCGTGTCCTCTAGGGTAGGTAGGTACCCTCACAAAAAACATGCAGTAATCCTGGTCTCTAAACTGCCTCCCCCTGGCCAGCCGGGGGGCCTGATGGAGGGGAAACTCCCCCCTGTCAGGTGTAAAGGAGCAACTTGGACACTCAGGCATGAAGGAAGCATGAGTTCAAGTCCGTTGCTCTCCCCTTGTCTCCCATATATGGGGACTAGGTTGGTGGAGGGTGTGTAAAGCCCAGGATCACATTAGATGATTGACACAGGGGTGAAAAATGGGTTACAAAATCGTGGGATAAAAAATATATTTAAAAAAAAGAAAACTGTCATTATTTAGAAAACATTCTTTTGTCCTAAATGGGTTAAGTGTTTCCCCCTCAGTTGTATTCCTTCAGTCGCCACTAGGTGTCACCAGTGGGATGCTGTACTTATACCACCAGTGTTTTGACAGTTTAGTTTTAGTCATAGTCTCTTGAATAGTTTTTAATTTAACCCACTCAGGCCTGACGTCGAAATTTAATTTTTTTATTTAATTTTCTGGAAAATTTGAGCCACATTTTAAGGATTTTTCAAAAATAGCAGACCTACAAGCTCGGTGCCGCGTTACGAGCTTGTAGATCTGCTATTTTTCAATAGCTAAATTATAACATAATGTTTAAAACACCAAAAGGGGTTCCCCGCCCAAAATGGGTTAAAAGACAAAAAATGTGACACTTGTTTACAAGAGGGTCCACCTTGTACAAAATAGACACTTCTATATAGCCAAAGAACAGAACAGGAATTAACCTGTCCTGAATTAACATAAAGGACGTAAAAAATAAACATATACAGTGAGGGGATTTTACGGGGCCCAGTTTCGAATTGCAGCCGTCCGTAGGTTCCCTTTCAGCGCGGTTTTGAAGGAGCCAAGGGATTTGCATGTCTTTCTTTTTTTTTAACATATTTTTTATCCCACGATTTTGTAACCTATTTTTCACACCTGTGTCAATCATGATCCTGGGCTCTACACACCCTCCACCAACCTAGTCCCCATATATGGGGGACAAGGGGAGAGCAACGGACTTGAACTCATGCTTCCTTCATGCCTGAGTGTCCAAGTTGTTCCTTTACACCTGACAGGGGGGAGTTTCCCTGGTTGGACGTATATCACGTGTAAGGAACACGTTATTCCAACCAGTTCCTTTCCCCTCCATCAGGCGCCCCGGCTGGCCAGGGGGAGGCAGTTTAGTGACCAGGATTACTGCATGTTTTTTGTGAGGGTACCTACCCTAGGGGACACGGGGAGAACATGTGAGGGTACCTACCCTAGGGGACACGGGGAGAACATGTGAGGGTACCTACCCTAGGGGACACGGGGAGAACATGCAAACTCCACACAGAAAAGGCCCTTTCGCTAACCCCGCCTTCGGGTATGGGCACTGATGACGCGGAGGAGGAAACACGCCGCCAGCACCCACAGCGTCCCGAGCAGGGAATCGAACCCAGGACCTTCTAGCTGTGAGGCGACAGAAATGGACACGTCTTACCACAGCTCTTGACCTGGTACAGCGTGTGGTTGTAGTCATGAAGGTAGTCCTGGAGGAAGAGACGCATCGGGAACTCCGCAAACACGAAACTCAGCTGAATGAGGAAGAAGAAGAAGAGAGGCAGAGATCATCTCATTTACTTTACTTTATGTACTGTAGTATATGCTTTAGATCAGGGGTGTCAAACTCAACTTGGGGCGATCGAGGGCCGCATTGGTCAAAGGGTCACTTGATGGGGGCCACAACCAGTTGCGGACGCACGCTCGATGTCTCAGTCAATCTATCTATCTATCTATCTATCTATCTGCTAATATGCAAAGTATCTGCAGTTTATACTCGTGATATAATTATTAGCCTACAATGACAACTAATTATCTAAGGATTTAACTACCCATTGAGACCTGACACCAGATTCTACCTGAATATGGCATACTGTATACAGTACCAGGGGTCTGCGACCTTTTTGTGCCATGTTTTTATTTTCTAGATCGTCATTGTGCCATATCAACATTAACCCATTCTGACCTGAGATCAGATTCATACGAGGTTTCCACTGGACACACACTGGTCTGATGAACCCATTCTGACCTGAGATCAGATTCTAAAAATGTCAGTCGTTCTTCGATTTAAAAAAAATAGCAGACCTACAAGCTCGTAGCGAGGACCAAAATGGGTTCCCGTTCAGAATGGGTGAAATGAAGTGCCATGTTTTTATTTTCTAGATCGTCATTGTGCCATATCAACATTAATTCATTTTAATGACACCACGTGAAAAATAATTCCAACATATTTTGCTTGTCCACAAATATAAAGTTTTTCCTTCTTTTTTTTAATATTTCTTTCACATTGTTATAATGATCATTATAGAGTCAGGGTAATAACAAGAGTTCCGTTTGAATGAATGTAGAATGCAGGATGTAATTTACACACAAATGTGAGGGATTTATTTGACTGCATTCTTTTAAATAGTTTATTTAAAACCAAAGATACTCTCTCACACACTTGCGAGTGTGCCAGTGAACACTCTCCTTTGTGCCAATGTTGGCACTGGTTCCCCTGGCATATACTGTATATGCAGCATAGGCTATATTGAATACATAGGACCCAAATGGACACAAAACGTTTTGGTGAAAGGGCCTTTCTGTGTGGAGTTTGCATGTTCTCCCCGTGCCCCCTAGGGTAGATACCCTCACAAAAAACATGCAGTAATCCTGGTCTCTAAACTGCCTCCCCCTGGCCAGCCGGGGCGCCTGATGGAGGGGAAAGGAACTGGTTGGAATAACGTGTTCCTTCCACGCGCTACGTCCAACCAGGGAAACTCCCCCCTGTCAGGTGTAAAGGAGCAACTTGGACACTCAGGCATGAAGGAAGCATGAGTTCAAGTCCGTTGCTCTCCCCTTGTCCCCCATATATGGGGACTAGGTTGGTGGAGGGTGTGTGTTGGTGCTATCCTTATGGCTCTATTTTGGTCCATACTAAACCCCTTATCCCTAAACTACGTTGCCTTTTTTTTCTTCCTTTTTACTATTTTGAAAAAAACAAAAACATTTTTGAATAGTTAAAATAGCCAATCTACAAGCTCACAACGTGTCGATGTATAGATCAGCTATAGTTGAACTATTCGAACGTGATATGGACGAAAACAGATGATATAGATATTCCTGTTACGTTCTTAGCTTAATTATACATGTTTCATGACTACTTTTTAGTTTTACGTATGTAATGTATTTCCATGCTTTTTGTTATTGCTTAACGTAAATCGCTCTGGATTAAGAGCGTCTGATAAATGCCTAAATTGTAAATTGTAAGTGTTTGACTGTTGCTGTTTTACATTTCTGTCTAATAAAGTATTTAAATCAATCAATCAATCAATCAAACCAAACAGGTTCAGCCACCATTAACCCATTTTGGTTTTAGCATTGTGTTATGATTTAGCTATTGAAAAATAGCAGATCTACAAGCTCATAGCGCGCCACCGAGTGGCGCGCTACGAGCTTGTAGGTCTGCTATTTAAAAGAAATAGACTGAACGACTGACATAGAAACATAGCTTTTTCAGAAAACTGTCAGGATGTAGAAGACATTTTTTTAATCTGATCTCAGGTCAGACTCACGTAGAATATGACGTAGAAGACTTTTTTTTAAATCTGATCTCAGGTCAGAGTGGGTCAGACTCACGTTGAATATGATGTAGAAGACATCTTTATAATCTGATCTCAGGTCAGATTAACTCACGTTGAATATGATGTAGAAGACGGACTGGAACACGATGACGTAGCCGTGGCTCGCCCCTTTAGGAAGCTTCTTCTGCTCCTGGAACTGCTCGTCTTTGTAGTTCACAAACTCATAGTACTGTTGGGCCATCCTGGGGGGGGGGGGGGGAGAGAGAGAGAGAGAGAGAGAGAGAGAGATGAGAGAGAGAAGAGAGAGAGAGAGAGAGAGAGAGAGAGAGAAAGAGAGAGAGAGAGAGTAAAATTAAGCAATAAGCCACGAGAGGTCTCAGGTTACCGGGTATTTTACACTTATATTTTTTATCCCACGATTTTGTAACCCATTTTTCACCCCTGTGTCAATCATCTACTGTGATCCTGGGCTCTACACACCCTCCACCAACCTAGTCCCCATATATGGGGGACAAGGGGAGAGCAACGGACTTGAACTCATGCTTCCTTCATGCCTGAGTGTCCAAGTTGCTCCTTTACACCTGACAGGGGGGGGGAGTTTCCCTGGTTGGACGTACATATAGCGCGTGGAAAGAACACGTTATTCCAACCAGTTCCTTTCCCCTCCATCAGGCGCCCCGGCTGGCCAGGGGGAGGCAGTTTAGAGACCAGGATTACTGCATGTTTTTGTTAGGGTACCTACCCTAGGGGACACGGGGGAGAACATGCAAACTCCACACAGAAAGGCCCTTTCGCCAACCCCGCCTTCGGGTATGGGCACTGATGACGCGGAGGAGGAAACACGCCGCCAGCATCCAGTGTCCCGAGGACAGCGAACCCAGGACCTTCTAGCTGTGAGGCGACTGACCAGCCAATCAGAATCAAGTATTGGAACTACCCGTTTTAGAACAAGACTTTTATATCGTCGCTGTCAGGCAGAAACCTTGTATGTTCAAAACGGTCACTTGTCAGGAAACAGAAAACCATTACCTGTTTCCCAATGAGAGAGAGAGAGAGAGAGAGAGAGAGAGAGAGAGAGAGAGAGAGAGAGAGAGAGACAGACAGAGAGAGAGAGAGAGAGAGAGAGAGAGAGAGAGAGAGAGAGAGAGAGAGAGAGAGAGAGAGAGAGAGAGAGAGAGAGCAAATATTGACTGATTGATTGAACATTGTATTTACAGTTTGCAGACTGGGTACAGTTAAAACGAAAGTACAGGTCAACACAAAAGGATAAAGCCAGAAAAAGCACAAAGGCTTTTGTTTTGTTTTACATCAGGGTCCCCCAACTTCAATTCATCAGAACATTTAACCCATTTTGAGGCGGGAACCCCTTCTGGCATTATGTCATGCTTTAGCTATTGAAAAATAGCAGATCTACAAAGCTCATAGCGTGCCACCGAGTGGCGCGCTACGAGCTTGTAGATCTGCTATTTTTGAAAAATCGAAGAACGACTGACATAGACACATAGCTTTGCTTTTTCAGAAAACTGTCAGGATGTAGAAGAACATTTTTTAGAATCTGATCTCAGGTCAAAATGGGTAAAGACGTACAAATATACACTTCTATGAAAAATCAAAATAAATCATCATACAGTTACAGTCTCTCTATCTCTCTCTCCTCACCTTGTGATATAGTGCCCCAACGAGGCCCAGAGAGGCACAATGGCTACACCAATGGCGACGGCCGATGGAACGAGGGTGTAGTATCGCTCCCAGTAATTGGTCGATACAAAGAGGGCGTAGATTCCAGAAGCCAGGAACATCATCCACTTAGTACCTAAGAATCTGAGAGAGAGAGAGAGACAGAGAGAGACAGAGAGAGAGAGAGAGAGAGAGAGAGAGAGAGAGAGAGAGAGAGAGAGAGAGAGAGAGAGAGAGAGAGAGATTAAAGAAATATAAAACCATTACCTGTGTCTCCCAATGCATCAAGTGTTGTTAGTGCTTTTATGGTTCAATATTAATAAAAGCAACAGACACACTTAACCACCACAACTAACGATTATTTTCATAATTGACTCATCTGCCGATAATCGGTTTAATCGGATTATGACACTTATTTAGCTATCACCTTAAACATATATATTTTAGGTTATTTTAGACATTCAGTTCTAACTAACAAAAAATATAATTCATTCAAAAATTAATTTGATTAGCTGCTGATTAGGCTGCTATTCAAATAAAAGACAAAATAAAAATGTATGAAAGCAACTCATGGTGTCTTTAGGCTTATTCATACATTTGATTAAAGAATAGCTACACATGTGTCAGTCTAGAAGGAACAGAACTCTTCTGAACTCAAACAGGTAATTTAAAAATAAACATTCAAGCCATATGTTTTATACTTGATACTATAATCGTTATGTGTCATATTTTGCTCTGCAGTCGCTACTGTACAACTATCATCAGATTGTAAGGGAAGAGAGATGGATCACTTCTCTTTAGTTTAGTCGCACTTAACACTGGAAAACTATGGTTATAAACTATGGTTAAGTGGGAAATAAATATCATTTATAATGATGAATTGCAAAAAAACTAGTGATTAGTTGCCGATTCGATTAATCAATTACCAAATTAGTTGATGACTAATTGAATAATCGATTAATCGATGAATCGTTGCAGCCTGTCTTGTACAGCAGTGTGTGTGTGTGTGTGCGTGCCTACCTGATGAGTACAGGCGTGTACAGTAGGCCTACGATAGGCGTGACGTTGATGCCCATCATCATCTTGTGGTCGATGTCCTCCAGGCCCATGTTACTGTACTTCACCTCTCTGTAGGTGATGTCATAGTGCAGGATGAGCTGCATCTGCAACAGGCCTGGACGCACGCACACACGCACGCACGCACGCACACACACGGACACATGCATGCACGGACACACACACGGACACGGTTAAGGTATAGAACTGCCAATCATAGATTGTGCATTCACTGTATCAGGATATATATATACGATGTGAATATATTGGATCACGATACAATACTTATAATCTTTCTTATCCCAAATAATTATGGAGCCTGGCCAGGGAGAGAGGCCTTCTGTGGCCAAGCGTGGGTCCGACCGACTCAACAGCGGGCACTCCACCCCCCGCGGTGGAACGTCTGTGTCGAATTTGAAGTTGGTGGGGCGAACGGTTCTCGAGTTACGTGGATTTCAGATGTACACACACACACACACACACACACACACACACACACACACACATTGGCCCTCATTTATCAATCGAGTGTAAAATCTGCCACAGATTCGAGTGCAGGTTTCGTAGTACACCCACGTCGCCAAGGCATTTATAAAGTGATCGCAAACAGCTGATCCTTCCTTAATTTCGTCCTGACGTTAATAAATGTGACGGCTGAAATCTATCTGGCACGCCCTATGAAATCAAGCCTCGCCCTCGTTTTTGCGACATGAACAATCACAATACGACGGCTGGTAAGTTTGGTAACTAGGGTTACAGGAAAAAATACGTTTCTCCCGTGCCTTGCTGCCCACACCCCCCTCTCGACACACACACACACACACACACACACACACACACACACACACACACACACACACAAACAGACGCACACGCAACTTGCAAGCCGAACTAACTGGTGTCTTGTTAAATAAATAAAGAACGAACACCTGCATGAATTAAATAAAGTTGTAGGCCTAGCTGTCTATTTCCCTCTCACCTCGCTTGCCTTGCTGTCATGTCCACGCATGCACGCATATACAATTATACATGACACATCGACATCGCATCGCCATGAATGGAATTAGGCTGGCCTATATTAATTTTACCCATTTGTGCGCAGTGCACGGCGAAGACTGCGCACTGCTGTGATATTAAAGTCCTGTAGGTGACTGCCGACATGATAGCCTAGCTCTCTCATGCACACAGACGCACGCACGCACACGCAACTTGCAACTTGTTGTATCTTAAATAAATAAACCTGCATGAATTAAATAAAGCTGTAGGTCTGTTTCTCCTCTCGCTTCGCTTCCCCCTTGCTGCCCGCCTCACCCCCCCCCGCACGCACGCTGACGCACATATCGCAATTTGCAAGCAACTGTCACTGTGTGTTGTTAGTTGTACAGTTATATTAAATTATTAAAGTATTTTTAATTTAATATACAACAAGATCTATTAGTGAACGAAAACCTGAACCTGTGAACCATGAATTAAATAACAAATAGGCGCGCGCGCACACACACACACACACACACACACACACACACACACACACACACACACACGCTGCTGTTTTGCATAGGTGCTGCTCCTCGATCCTGATCCTGTCCTGTCTGCCTGTCTGTCTGTCCGTGACACCGTGATCAACTGACCATGCACGTTCGACAGTCTATTTAGATTGCCTCACAGTCGCTAGTCGCTGCAGTGGATAGGCTGTCAACTCAACTCAACTGTCAATATATGAATGTGCAGCTAAAACCGTAGCCCATGTGGCTGGCACTGGAGGAGTGGTGGTGGTGGGCTGGCTGGGTAGCCTACATCTCCGATGCGGTTCCCACTTGCGCTGGCGGTACATTTGGCATTCGAGCGACGCTTCGGGTTTATTAAACGAGGAGGAGATTGCACATGTAACTCCAGAAAGACATCGGCCTACTGTAGATTAGGCTACAGTATATAGGCTACCCATGCATGTTGGGACTCTCCGCAGCTGCAGGCAGCACTGCACTATAGGCTATACTTTCCAACGTCATGGAAATATTCCAGCACAGACAGCCCAAATCCTCGCATGTATGCGCTCATGCAAAACACTGTTTAAATGGCTTAAATCAAGTGCGATTTTAATTGTAAAGTTGGAAAGCTCCTATAAATTTAATATGACACAAAGACACATCTTGTAGGTCCATTCCTTTTTCTTTTTCTTTTTTTACATGTAGCCCATATACATACAGTTTTATATTAACATTTTAGGAGTGAATACATATGTTTCGATGCCTTTGGCAGCCTCTCAGCTGGTCAAACAATGCTGCTCCGCCGTTCTGCGACAGAAAAACATGCGTACGCCAGCTGAGGAGCAAACGTGGAAATTGAACGTTGTCACGTTCAATTTCAAGCTTTGGCGGAAATGGTAAATGTCAAAAATGTCGGTAATTTCGGCGTGCACCCATATTTTGGCGTACGCACGGTTGATAAATGAGGGCCATAGACTTGGTGCATTTAAGACACACACACACACACACACACACACACACACACACACGCACAGACTTCATCCAACACACCCATGTAGATGCTAGTGTAGACCATCATGCCTCCCACACTGACCCATGTAGATGCTAGTGTAGACCATCATGCCTCCCACACTGACCCATGTAGATGCTATAGACCATCATGCCTCCCACGCTGGCTGCCAGGACGTTCTTGATGACTTCCAGCCTCTTGCGTCGGTAGAAGCGCCTCTCCTCCTCCTCCTCGTCATACTCTGCCTGAGGGCCCAGGAACTCTTCCATCTGACACACGGGACAGACAGGAGGGAGGAGACGAGGGGGACATGAGGACATGAAGACATGGTGGAGGACATGAGGACATGATGGAGGAAGGAGGGATGAGAGGGGGACATGAGGACATGATGGAGGGATGAGAGGGGGACATGAGGACATGATGGAGGGATGAGAGGGGGACATGAGGACATGAGGACATGGTGACATGATGGAGGAATGAGCAGCTCTTACCGGTTCCTCTGCGTTCCCCTCTGGGTCGACGTTAACCAGTTGGGCGTCAGGCTGGTCCATCTCTGGGGCCATCTCCTCTGGGTCGGACTCGAACAGAGGGGCATCAGGGGGGTCCATCTCTGGGACTATGTCCTCTGGGTCGACCAGAGGGGCATCAGGGGGGTCCATCTCTGGGACTATGTCCTCTGCATCCGCTCCCTCCATCTGACAGCCAGGAGGAGGAGTTTACACTGAGTTTAATATCATATCGTTCATCTTTATCATATCATCTTTATCATATCATTGCTGTTGGGAGGAAACCACCTATTTTTAAGGTGTTGGCATAAATCAGTGCTAGCTTTAGTTTATGTCTGTGTGTTGGTTAAAAAACAATACATTGAACCAACACAAAGCGCTCTGGACAACACCTCTTAACTCTATCATTGGACCCTCAAACTCCACCACCTCTCTCTCCCCCTCTCAATATATAAAGTCACAATATCAACTTTGATGAGGCAGTATTGCCTTATTAAAACATATATATATATATATATATATATATTTTTTAATAAGGCAATACTGCCTTATTAAAAAATCTTCATTTCCAGAAAGAAATACATTTTGGAGTTACGTGGTTAGGTGGTTAGTGTGTGCTACAGCTGACATTTATGCATCCATTTGGAAGTTATCCAAGATTAAGATTCATTATACATACGGTACATTACTGCTTTTGACATCATTGACTGTTATAAAACAGCATTCATAGGCAACATCCTTAAGATACGTCTGGGCAATTTTAGGCAGGCGCGATTCATACTCCTATTTTAGAGCCGAATAAAAGTCGGTTCGGCTCTGTAGAGCCTACAATGTGACGTCATTTGAGGTTCGGGGGGGGGGGGGGGGGGGGGGGGGTGCTGGCTTTTTGTGATTGTCTTTTATTGTCTCTTACTTACATAATTTTAATCAGCCAATATTTATTAGTATGGTTTAACTTGGGGATAAATTATGATAACAATAAATCTCAGCTCACTGAGACAATGCCGCTGCAGTGTGGTCCCATTCTGTAAGGGAAGCCCTTTTGGTGTTTTAAGCATTATGTTATACTTAACTATATGCTATTTTTTGAAGAATCGTGTAAATGTGGTGCAAATCTTTGAATATATATTCTTTCAGAGCGAACGTTTTTAACTCAAATCTTTGCTTCTGGGGGGGGGGGGGGGGCCCTGGAACTATTTTCAATATTACATATAGTTTTTGGGGTCCTTGACATGAAATATTGAGCACCACTGATATAGAAACATGAGGTTTTTTAGAAAACGGTTAGGATTTAGAAGACTTTTTTTTAAATTCCGACGTCAGGTTCGATGTCAGGTCTAAATGACCATCATATTATGGCAATGATTTTCTGGAATCCTGCCAAGTTATGAAATGGGACTTATAATTTCCTCCCTCTTCCACAGTAGGCTTACTACTTGTATAGTTGTTACTGTCGCTGTCTGTCACTTTATATTTTAAACACGGCTTCGTGGGTGAGAGCAGAGCTAGCTGGTCCATAGCTCGCCTCTCGTTGCAATGCCGTTGGCTAGAGCTATGGACCAGAGGTAGGTGCAGCAAACTCTCAAAACCTAATTTTCAATGAGCCTACATTGCATGAAATCATGTATAGGCCTACTGTGGTGATATTTAAGATTAATTAATTTTATATTTATTAAATTAAACTGACATGAAAGTCAATTAACTCATGAGAAATTGTACACTAAATTAATAGAAAATAAATATTAACTCAGTTGAAAACCAGTTAGGATTGCGTATGTGTGTGTGTGTGTGTGTGTGTGTGTGTGTGTGTGTGTGTGTGTGTGTGTGTGTGTGTGTGCGTGTGAGACTGTGTGGGGGACTGTGTGTGGGTGTCATTTTTATTACGATAGGCCAAATGTTAGTAAATGCAAAATAATAAGAGTTAAAAATAGAAGCTAATGAATCCGTCGATAGGGTATTGATTGATAGGTGGGCGGTCAAGTGTCATTCGTCAAGAATGAAGTTCATTGCAGACGTGTTTATAGCTACGGGTGAAACGAAACTTAACAGTAATAATAAAGATTATAACTTACATTAGTCGATGTAACTTTGTTTGTTATATGCCAGCATCTCTGCAATACTGCTCCATACTGACAGCCACACACACACACACACACACACACACACACACACACATACAGCACAGTTAATTATTACCCTTTGTTAGTGTTTGTTATTTAACAACAACAATACATACTACGAGAAAAGGATTTGGACTTACCATCTTTGCTGGTGCGCGCTGCCTGGATCATGGGTCTCTACAGTACGTCTCATGATAGAACTGCACGATTATTTTATTGGTACACTTCCCCTTTCTCACGTAAAAGTGAACCATAAATAAAATAAAAACTCCCGGCGGTGGAAATGAAACCTGTTCGTCTTCACTTCCCCAGAGAAGAGCCAAGAGAGGCTGTCCGCACTTCCCCAAACTACACACACACACACGCTGGATTCTCTTAAAGATACAGAGCCCTATTTGTAATTCTGATATAATATTTATGATGATTTCCTCTTTTGACTATAGTTGTGTATATTCGTACGTCTCTTAATGTTTTGATGAATTGAAAATGGTGGGCCCTAAGTGTAATGCTTTAGTTTATAGTGTCGTCCACTCAGTTAACAGCTTTTGTATGGAGTTGTAGGCTACTTAATTGAAATGTACTGTAATTCTGCAAACTGTTAATAAATCAATCAAAATGGTTCTCTAACTTTTTCATGTCAAGGACACCCAATGTAATGTAGGCTATTTAATCACGAAACCCCCGTACAATATATGTAATGTTAAAATTTTAAACATTAAAAACCAATCAGCTATTTTCAAAATAGCTTTAGGGTAAAAGTGCTTCAACTGATTTGGAATTTTGGATGCTATATTTTTAAACCATGAGGAAAGCAGCAGCAGAGTTTTTGCACTGGCAGCCTATTCAAAAATACCAGATTATGGACTCCATTTTACACCTAATCTTAATTGCCAATTTTTACTATTTTAAAACATTAAAAAATAGTTCAACTAGCCAATCTACATCGACATCGGCTATTTGTACTATTTTAAAATAGTACAAAAAAAAAGCAAATACGTTTAGGGATAAGATATTTAACTCATAGGGCATAGCCTATAAACCACAATTTTGTAATAATCTTGAAAGTGTGAGAACTAGTGATTTAGAAGGCATTAGTAGAATGGACCTTAACTCAACTGACCCCTGGTTCCCCTTCAAGGACTTCTTTGAGAACTCTTCTAACGCGCCCATTTCCATTAAATAGCAAAAGGACACAGATTAACGTTTATTACACACATTTTTGTGCAGTTGTAACAATAATGCACATTTAAACAACTCCATTTATATGGCAATGTAAGGACGATAAGTAAAACCCAACCAGTGCAATGCCACTCAACAAACATGGTCCACAAATATGATGCAGTCTATCTTATACCATAAGCTCTCAGTCCATCATAACCAAAGCAAATGAATGACATACATTTTTAAACTGATTACCGTACATGTAAAACAAATCAGAAATCAGACACACATTGTCATATTATTAGGACAGAACTGACTGAAAGTGTAAATTAAGTATAGTGTCTCTGGTATAAAAGAAATAGTTTTTGCTGAACAGTATTTTGTTGTCTCTCCAATGCTCGGCTTCACCTCTGCAAACTCAAGCTTTTCCAAATAGTTCCTAGACTTGTTTTACCTGCTTGGGGGAGGAGGGGAGGGGAGGGGGGATACGACAGGTAGGCATAGGCAAGGCTTTAAGACGATCCCAGAGGTCATTCAAAAAGGTCTGTTGATGACATCCTTGAGGAGTGGGCTGGCTCCCAACTCTGGACTCTCAGGTACAGTACAGGTGAATGCAAATTACATAGAAGTAACTGTAACTGTACCAGACATCCTCGAGGTCAGACCCTCACCTCACGGCTTCTTCCACCTCCAGGGCACCACGCCGGTTTCTCTCGCTCTCGACGTCAGCATGATGATATCATTTAAAAAGAGGTGTAGTACCCCCTGTGTCCACCGGTCCGTTCTCTCATTTGGACCAGTTACTCAACGTCGGGTCAGGGACCAACAGGGGTAAAAAAAAAAAATCTCCAAATGGACCACACTCGACGTTGCAAAATCACAGGTCTGTAACTCTTGAGGTATAAATGGGTTGTGTGGGGGGCTGGGTGTAATTGAAAGCAATGGCCTAACCCCCTACAAATTTGTTATTCAAGAAAAGTACATCAGCACACAGACACTACAAGCCTGCTCCATAGTTCCAGCAGTTGGCACAATACTGGGGGTTACGCGTGAGCGAGCGCAAAGCTGAAGCACAGCCTATATATCCAAATGATTACGCACACTGCATGCAGAGTTCAGTGCAATCATTTATTGTCTTACCTAGTTTATACGTAAACATAATTTTTGTGACCCACGTCACAATCAACACTAAAACAAAAGACTGCATCCTTTTTAACATAATTATTATTACTCCAGACCAGAGTAATCTAGTAGGAGAGTGGCGACAGTAGAGTTGACTCCCATTGTAACAATGGAATGAGGAAGTGCTCATTCTGTCTCAATGGGATAGTTCCAGCCATAGGCGCAATGTTTGGAACTATAGCCCATAGGTCACCCGCTTTGAGGTGAGATCAAAGCATGTCGCTACTCTCCTACTCTACACTCTGCTCCAGAAATGCTTGCTTCTTGTAATAGGCCAATAAGTGGAACAGGATTGTTTGGTGATTTCCCCCAATTATCTTGGTGGGGAATTCTGATCAAATAGGCCTCTTGGTATTCTCCAAGATCGACGGATACCCATCATGTTTATTGCCGAGTTTCTAAATGAATGATCAATCACGCGACAGGTGACATGACACATGAAGCAGGAGGCGTCCGGAACTGGACACAAGTCATATGAAAAGAAATGTATCATTTTACAGGACTATTCTAAAATCAATTTATTACAAAACCTAATGGAATTCAGATGTATTTCTCATGATTATTTTTATTTTGTCAGTTGTATAATGTAAGAATTTTTTTTGAACATAATTTAAAAAAGAAAGTTGAGGAGCACTAGCCCCTATCCTATGTCCAGCTTTGAGGGTGTCTACAAACACAAACATTGTCCTAACACAGACATTTAATGCCATTGAAAATGTTCGTGTAAAAACGCAAACATTGAAGACATAAAAATGAGGACGCAAATTGTGATTGGCCGGAATGAGATGATGTCATGATGATAAGAGCGCCGCTCACTTCACACGGGTGTGCTTTTATTGAACATAGTGTTCAAGCCGCCCTCTCAAATCCAACCAAGGGATCTCAGGTCAAAAACGTATCAGGGGCCACCCCTGATATGGACCCTCCCTCTCAGAATACTCACCCCGGAAAGTGAAGACATCTCACCCCCTGTCTGGTGAGTTGTCTTCACTTTCGGGGTGAGTTGTCCGTCGGACAACGCACCAAAAAAGTGTAAAAGGGGTGAGTTGTCTTGTTACTCCCTCTCAGAGTTACAGACCTGTCCTGTAGGCGTCCCATTTGGACCCCGCGTTGAGAACCAGTGATTTATTTTTTTATATACAATCCAGAATGTTTAGGAACCCCTTTTCCATCGCCCCCCCCCCCCCTCAAAATGGCCGCCCTTCCTTCCTCCCCAGACTCCCCATAGACTCTCTTAGCCACTGCCAATGGCCGCCCTCCTCTCCTTTCCCCTCCCAGACTCCCCATAGACTCTCTTAGCCACTGCCAACGGCCGCCTTCCTCATCATCTCCTCGTCTTGGACCGACAGCTCGGTCAGCTTGCGGCCCAGCCTCTCGTGCAGGTCGAGGTATTTGGCCACGCAGCGGTCCAGGCACACCGCCTCGCCCTTCGACAGCTCCGCCTCCTTGTAGTGCGGGGGAACGCATTTCCTGTGGCACGCGTTGGTCATCCTGGAATATATGGAAAGGAAAGGTATTATGTTTAGTTGTTTACCCTGCAGGGTAACTGGATTAAGCTCAAGAACTTGTTTACAGCCAGGCCCTGCTCATAGAACATTTCATGGTAGGGGTTGAATGCCTTGTCCAAGGGCACTTCAGCGGTGGTCATTTTAACGTGCCGGTCCGGGGATACGAACAAGCGACCTTCCGATATCAAGACCGCTCCGCAAAACGTTTTAGGGGAGGAGGGGGGCATACATTATGCAGTCCGTTTTTGAAGCACATAATGCATGCAACAACAACAATAATAGTCTGATGAATTGAAAATGGGTGGGACTTATTTGTAAACAAGTGTAATGCTTTATGCATATTGCAGTTTTTGTATTGAGTTGTACTTGAAATGTACTGTAATTCTGCAAACTAGCATGACAGGTCATTTTTACCGGGTTTTTTTTTTTTTTTGAAGTTGATTATCTTTGATTCCATGAAGCTTTCAGAAGGTTCCCCTTCCACCATCATCATTCCATCATCTCAGAGATGTTTGACATCTGAAACATGTTCTAAATATGAATTTAAGCACATGCTACTTGTGTCTGATTTTGCTAGTGCTTTAGTGTTAATAAATCAATCAATAACATTTCTAGACTAGCAAGAGAGGCGAGACAGTTTGATATGTTGTTGTGTTATTAAAATAATGGTTTTGTATAAACGTTCATACAAGCAATATGAATAAAGCCATTCATTCATTCATGTATTGATTGTGCAACATTTTGTCAGTCAACGATGCCTCAGTGCTTCAGCCTGCTGCGACAGATAGCATGCATGTCACAGAATACAGATCAGTCTAAAAACGTAAGCTGTCTTATACCAAATAGGCCTAATCAATTCTTTTTTTTAAACCAAAAAACATGCACAAATGTAAATTTAAGTCGGGGAATACTGCAGCTCGTGCCGTGATGCCATTAAGATGCATGGACGGGTATAAATAAGGCTAAATCACCGGTTATTAGCCGGCTTGCTACTTTTAGCATTATAAAGCATTATCTTACCTATTGTACATATCAGCCATCATCTCCACTTCTAACTCCGCCGCCAGCTGCTGCGCTTTCATGGGATCCATGTCTTCTTGGCACTATAGTCTGTGAAGACCCAACAACAACCGACACCGAACACGGACACCGGGTCAGCTTCTGTTCTGCTGCTGCTGCTTGTGTCCAGAAACGGATCCGTTTCACTGTAACCTTCAAATCCTCTCTCTGCACAGAACACACGTGCGCCTTGTTTCACCCGGTCCGCAACAGAGGACGCACACACTTCCGCTACCAATAAAGTTATGATTTCAAACCATAGAGTTCATAGTTTCAAACAGCTGAGAGGGAGGGGAAGAAAATAGAAAAGCACCACCGCTGTCTCTTATTACTGTTATTAGTATATTAAGAAGAATCACAATTGTGTGAATAATAAATTGAGGGGCGCAAGCCATATGTACGTAATTGGCTGATGCATGTATGACGACGTGCATCTTACATCATCATTTTAGCCTTGAAAAATCCCGTGGCCCGCCCCCTTTCATGGCCTGGGATTTAATTTCCGATTCACTTTTACATTTATTTAAAGGCCTCGACAAAGCCAACTCGGCGCCTGACAAATCATGACAATAAACACAATGTTTGGGGGCAGAATAAATAATTAGAAAGGAGAAAAACTCTTACTCGATCTGAGTGACGTCGTCACACTCATGTCACCATGACTCAGCCATAAGTTATGGCCCATAATAACCATATAAGGAGCTTACACCCAAATATGGTCTAACCTGAACCTCGTGTGTCAGTGTCATGATGGCACCACGGAGCAATGCTCATATACAGTATGGACATAAAGTGATGAAAATGACATCACGTATCTCTATATGATCATAAAAGGACCGGCAGATAACAGAGTATTTCGCTGGCCTGTGTGTTGGTGTCACATTTGAAGAGCTCATGGAGGATGAAGGTGGTGATGATGATGATGATGATGATGAGGAGGTCGTTGTGCACCGCCGTCACTGCGGAGGTCACCGTGACCCGGTGGTGGGAGAGGGTCAAACGCAGCAGAGCGGGCGCGTGGTGTGGCGGCCTGGTGTCCGACTACGCGGTGGCGTGCCGGGAGGCGGCTGTCGGCGTCCGGCGGCGACCGCTCGCGGCGCTGACGTGCCTGGGCCTGGGGGGCGGGGCCTGGGCCGCCGCGAGCACCAACCCCGACGCGGACTCCCTCCTCCGGGGGGCGCTCCTCCGAGCCTCCAACCGGCTGGCGCTCCTGTCGCCGGGGACGCGCAGCGGCGCCGCCCACGCCCACGTACAGAGCCTGGCCCGGCTGCGCGACGAGGGCCGGCTGCGTCACCTCGACCTGGGCGTGGCCTCGCTGGCGTGGTGTGCAGACCACGCCCCCGGCGTCTGTCTGTACGAGGCGGCCGGCGGCTGCGCCGACCTGGCGCCCCCGTGGCGGGAGCTGCCCGGGCGCGTGTTGGACGTGGGCGTGGCGGGACGCTGGTGGGCGCTGGACGCCAGGATGAAGGACTGCGACGTCAACGAGGAGGAGTTCGAGAGCCTGCCGACGCACATGCGTGCCACGCTGCCCCCCACTGTACGGGAGGTGGAACGCAACGAGAGCTCGCACAAGGCGTCCTGGATGCCTCTGAAGAGGATGGAGGAGGAGGAGGCGGAGCTATAGAAGACAGCCGCCAGGATGCTGTTGTTGTAGCACCGGAAATAGTAGAAGAGCAAAAGGAAAGCACAGCGTAGTGACGAGAAAAATAACAAAAAAACTAATAAACATTAGCCCCAAATGCAAAGCAGACATACAGTATAAGCTCAAAACTGTCACATAAATCCATCATCAGCCTCAGCCTAACATCAGGGAGGTCCAGACGACCCACAGTAGTCCTAAGTGTGCCTTATTTACGAACGACCACAGCTGTGACGCTATCACATCGAAACACACCGGAAAACCCCAGCTTCAGGGTAGGGTCGCTCAGTGGACGACCCCAGCTTCAGGGTAGGGTCGCTCAGTGGACGACCCCAGCTTCAGGGTAGGGTCGCTCAGTGGACAACCCCAGCTTCAGGGTAGGGTCGCTCAGTGGACGACCCCCAGCTTCAGGGTAGGGTCTCTCAGTGGACAACCCCAGCTTCAGGGTTAGGGTCGCTCAGTGGACGACCCCAGCTTCAGGGTAGGGTCGCTCAGTGGACGACCCCAGCTTCAGGGTAGGGTCGCTCAGTGGACGACCCCAGCTTCAGGGTAGGGTCGCTCAGTGGACGACCCCAGCTTCAGGGTAGGGTGGCTCAGTGGACGACGCCAGCTTCAGGGTAGGGTCGCTCAGTGCGGGCACTCGGCACACACACTGCACGGCGCACTGGATTTTCGAACGACAACGTAACGAGTGCACTGAATAAACAAACGACAAGAGAGCACACCAGTGCGTTCAGGGCACATTTCCGAACGCACCCATAGAAAAATAGTCATCTGCAAGGAATTTCTTGACAGGGAGTAAGTAGTTCATAACACGTCTACGGTGGATTTCTATGAAACAAACACTTTGCAGATAGTAAGAGTATAATTCACGCTTTTCGTACAGCTGCAATGTTGGTGAGTTTGACGTTGTTTAATACAATTAAATAGGACTGTTCTGTTTGGATGAATGTGGGAAGTTGCACCTGGAAAGATGGCGGCCGTGTGCATATCATCAATATGATGTAATCTTCAAAAGCCATGCATTGGAGGGCTCAAAAATAACACCAATGTTAGTATTCAAGTCAAGACATTTATTTTAATATAAAACATGCATTCGCAAACCCAGATAAGTGCAAAATAGTATTGATATGTAATACAATATTATTTTAGAGTCAAAAGAAGATATAAGTGCTTGTTTATGTCATGATTCTACACTTCTCATCACAGGCTGACTGACAGTACGTTGGGGTTAGCCAACAGGCGATGGTCGGGGCGACGTCGCCCGAAAAGATACAAATAATTCATCTTTTTGGGCGATGACGGGTGCTTGGGCGATGTGTCGGCCGATGCTCGATGCCGCTGTTAACCCCTTTTGGTGTTAGCATTATGTTATGCTTTAGCTATTGAAAAATAGCAGATCTACGAGCTTGTAGGTCTGCTATTTAAAAAGAAAAATCTAAGAACGACTGACATAGAAACGTAGCTTTTTCAGATAACTGTCAGGATGTAGAAGACATTTTTAGAATCTGATCTCAGGTCAGAATGGGTTAAAACGTACTGTCAGCGAGCCAGTATATAGCAAGTATATATGTATAGTATATATATGTATGATGAGCCACAGCAGGTCTAATATGAATCCAACCTTAGGGCCGATTACTCCTATTTTAGAGCCGAATAAAAGTCGGTTCGGCGCTGTAGAGCCTACAATGTAACTTCGGGGGGGGGGGGGGGGGGGGGTGGTACCGTCCTAAAGTCGTCTCTTCGGTGCTACTGAAAATTTCTGACGAGCCGAAATCATTTCGGCACTACAGCGCCGAAACAGCGGTAAAATAGGAGTATGAATTGGCCCTTAGTCTGACTGGTTTTCTCATTTCACTCAATGTTAAGGAAATATGAAGAATAAATGCCATTTGTCATCCGTCTCCTCTTTGCCATGCAGACAGACAGACACGTCATGTAATGTTCATGTGACTCGTCATCATAACCCCACGCCTCTCTGAGCAACAGGTCTGGGGGAGAAAAAAAATATATATCCACCTTCTCTTACATGCGTTTCCTGTCGTAGTTCAACCCCATGGCGATGCTGCTGCGGAGCCCAGCGTAGAACGACGTGTCCTTAAAGTCTAAAGTGTTCGAGGGGTTTGTGTCTCACTCGACGCACACGACAGTTTGCATTCCTGGAGCATGAGGATGAGTCTATGGATGTAGTCCTCTGTGGTGTCTGCAGGTCGTTGGGTGTCTGACTCCCTGGTGTCTGCAGGTCGTTGGGTGTCTGACTCCCTGGTGTCTGCAGGTCGTTCGGTGTCTGACTCCCTGGTGTCTGCAGGCCGTTCGGTGTCTGACTCCCTGGTGTCTGCAGGCCGTTCGGTGTCTGACTCCCTGGTGTCTGCAGGTCGTTGGGTGTCTGACTCCGTGGCAGGCACTTCCAGAGCTATAAGAGGGAAAGAAGGACGTTAGAATTGTTTAGATGAAGCTTCTCATTTACCAGAATCTCAGTCAACCTCTCACCCCCCCTAAATATATTGACAATTTCGTCAACAAATAGAAACTAGACTATAATGTTAGGAAGGGACTAGTGGACAAGAGATCCAGTATATAAGTCATTTTACACTTGGTAGCATGCTGAAAATAGCAGATCTACAAGCTCACAACGCGACGCACTAACACATTCCCGGTGACTAAAATGTGACTAACTAAAATAGAAAATTTGCCACCAAAAACAACACTGCCAAATACTGGTAACATACTGACAGAATGCAGGGACACACATATCTCCATATATGGGCATAAGAGGGACAAGGACAGACAGACAGAATACAGGGACACACATATCTCCATATATGGGCACAAAAAGGACCGGGGGAAGGTTAAAACGGGTGCTACGACGATGGATATTGCGTACAGTAAAATAAAATTGGATACTAGGGTGGGGTATGCGTTCCCGGTTTTCATTGTTAAAGGGATAGTTCCGATTTTCTTTTGTGTATGAAATACTTGCCATTAATATCCCACCACAGGACTCTGGCAATCAATTAATACAGTTACAACCACTATATCAATGGCAAGTATTTCATACAACTTAAGTTCAAAAAATCTGAACTATCCCTTTAAGTAAGCCGGTGTTCGACGGGGCACTGTAGGTCTAAACGCTGATTATAAACTACATATTTTAAACACACCTGGATAACGTTCAAACTAATTAACCTTTTCACAAACGGTTTTAACTTTCCCATTTACCATTTATGAGCAGCATAAGGTTCATCAGAATATCTCAAGCAACTCACGATACTTAAAGGGGAATACCACTAATTTTCAACATTAATATACCTTTGAGCTGTTGTGTGGACATAATAAAAAAGTCCCCCCCCCCCCCCCCCATTCTGTGTTTCCTAGAAAAATCATTAACATGGTGAATCACATATTGATGACATCATCAAGATGTTAATGATTTTTTTCAGACCTCCAGTTCTAGGAAACAACAGCTCTAAGGTATATTAATGGGACACTTCACCCTTTTTGCAAAAAAATATATGTTAATGACGTTTAGAAGCTTTAGATCACTTTCCTGGGGGTATTTATGTGTGTAATATGTGGTTTTAGATATTTTAGATTGTAGCAGTGAGCCTGTTGTCTCTGATGTCATGGACACTGGTCTCACTACCTTCCTGGACTACAATTCCCATACTTCTTTGGTGCACTGCTCCTCCTTGTGGATAGGGGGGAGAGCTGTCTTACTGAGACAACATGTAGTCCAGGAAGGAAGTGAGCCCAGTGTCCATGACATCAGAGACAACAGGCTCACTGCTACAATCTAAAATATCTAAAACCACATATTACACACATAAATACCCCCAGGGAAGTGTTCTAAAGCTTCTAAACGTCATTAACATATATTCTTTTGCAAAAAGGGTGAAGTGTCCCTTTAATGACATAGTCAAATGTTGAAAATGAGTGGAATGCCCCTTTAACCCATTTTGGGTGGGAACCCCTTTTGGTGTTAGCATTATGTTATGCTTTAGCTATTTTTGAAAAATCGAAGAACATAGCTTTCTCAGAAAACTGTCAGGATGTAGAAGACATTTTTAGAATCTGATCTCAGGTCAAAATGGGTTAAATACTGCATTGATTTACCTTCATCGGGATGTCCCATTTCTCCTCCATTATCTGCCACCTTTAACAAATAAAAGAAATTCCTCTGTAGTGGCAAAACAAGGCAATGGCTGGTTCTGGGAGGGAGATTCTGTTTGTTCGTCCTCTTTTCCACTTACTTGGCAGGTTGCTTCCGATGGCACATCGTTTACCACTGCCTCCTTGGAATTAAACAACTCTTCATCGTTTACCACTGCCTCCTTGAAATTAAACAACTCTTCCCCTTCTTTTTCTGTCACACTTTCACTCAATATATAGTTTTTATTTTGGCTCTGGTGTCCCTGTTGCTTTTCCTCGTGCTGTGAGCGTCTGTCGGCTTCTCGTGGTCCACGAGTCTCGGCTGTGATGATCCTGTGGCTGTGGGGGTTCTGATCAAATGGAAAACCATGTACGGTACCGATCGTTTTAACCTCCCCTTTGCCTCGCATCTGTGCACGACTCTCTCTTTCAAGTTCTGATTCCCTGGCAGATTCTTCCTGACTGCTAACCTCCTCTTGACTTTCAGCACCATCATTGGACCCCTTTGGTTCCCTGGTCCTCCCGTGTCTGTGTTGGATGAGCTCCTGAAACTGTCTGAGAGTCACCGTGGGTGGCCGTTTACTTTTGGCGCGCTCTGGAGTCGACTCGTTCTGCTCTTCTTCCGGAGTCGCGTTCGATTTGGGAACGAGGAGGGAAGGCTCGTCGGAGATTTGGGCTGCGATGTCACACTTCAAGGCTGAAGTGGGGGGGATGTGACTCGAATCGGAGGAGGGAGCAACAGGGAACACATGATGGTCCTGCTTTATCTTACGGGGTCTCCCCACTTTCCTCTTTGGGGCCATGGGGTCTACACTGTGAACGCTAGAGCTCGTCCTTACACAGGGGGGTCTTCTACGTTTCCTCTGTGGGGCCATGGGGTCTACACTGTGAACGCTAGAGCTCGTCGTTACCCGGGGGGGTCTTCTACGTTTCCTCTTTGGGGCCATGGAGTCTACACTGTGAACGCTTCTGACCAGGGTGGAGTCTCCAGGGTGGAGACCAGAGCTTCTGACCAGGGTGCTGTGACCAGAGCGCTCTGGAGTCGACTCGTTCTGCTCTTCTTCCGGAGTCGAGTTCGATTTGGGAAGGAGGAGGGAAGGCTCGTCGGAGATTTGGGCTGCGATGTCACACTTCAAGGCTGAAGTAGAGGGGATGTGACTCGAATCGGAACAGGAGGGAGCAACAGGGAACACATGATGGCCCTGCTTTATCTTACGGGGTCTCCCCACTTTCCTCTTTGGGGCCATGGGGTCTACACTGTGAACGCTAGAGCTCGTCCCCGGGGCGCTGGGACCACCGGAGGGGCTGTTGGAGCTCGTCCCCGGGGCGCTGGGACCACCGGAGGGGCTGTTGGAGCTCGTCCCCGGGGCCCTGGGACCGGAGCTCGTCCCCGGGGCGCTGGGACCGGAGCTCGTCCCTGGTGCGCTGGGACCGGAGCTCGTCCCCGGGGCCCTGGGACCGGAGCTCGTCCCTGGTGCGCTGGGACCGGAGCTCGTCCCCGGGGCGCTGGGACCGGAGCTCGTCCCCGGGGAGCTGGGACCGGAGCTCGTCCCCGGGGCCCTGGGACCGGAGCTCGTCCCCGGGGCCCTGGGACCGGAGCTCGTCCCCGGGGCCCTGGGACCGGAGCTCGTCCCCGGGGGCTTCATCTTCTCCTTTCTTTTGTTTTCCGGTGGTTTCTTTTCCAGCAGCATTCTCTCGGCCATCTCCCTTTCCTTGGCCATGACGATGCTGCTCGACAGACGGACTGAACACGCGCCCAGCCGGAGGACGCTCGGACATCGCTCGCCGAGTTGAAAAGTCGTGCGCGACAAAGTATGGCTTCTTTTGCCGCTATCTTCGACACTGCTGCCCGTAGCTACTTCAGCGGCGCTCGGCCCGGCGTCGCCACGACGCTCCACGGCGCGTGCGGCGCCACAAGCGGAGTTTCTCTTAACGTGCCGCGGGAGGGACGGACACGACTCTGCTCTGTGAACACGAGAGGGGACGACGAGAGGAAACTGCAACACTCCTGGCTTTGCCGTCAGCCAAGATGGCTGAACCGTGTTTCCGTGGTCCGCGGGGCAGTCGAAGGAAGGTCGGCGGGGTTTGGCCGTGTCAGTACGTGGCTCTGACGGTCGGGAAGACTGAGGACGAGCCGGGGAATGTCCACGGGAAGGTTGACCGCCGTGGGGGAACGGAGCACTCTGGGGGACGCCGGGTGTGTTCTGAGAGCTCCGTTCGTCCAGTCGGGCTGGGCATCTCAGAGAGTGGGCTGTTGAGGAAGCAACAACATGTCATTTATTTATACAACATACTGTACAGTATAAGAATTCATCGTTGCTGTCAGAAACCTGTACATTAATGACCTACTGACCTACTGTACATCATACAGGAGTGTTGTCGCACGGAAGTAATGAAAAGCACATCTACGAGCTCACAACGTGTCACGTCGCGACGAGTTGTGACCTTGTATTCTCACATAATAATATTATATATTAACCCATTCTCGGGGCGGGAATCCCTTTTGGTGTTTTAAGCAAACAGCAGATCTACAAGCTCGTACGAGCTTGTAGATCTGCTATTTTTGGAAAAATCCAGAAACTGTGGCGCAAAGCTTTGAATATATATTCTTTCAGAGCCAACGTTTTTTAACTCAAATCTTTGCTTCTGGCGTCTGAGTCCCTGGAACTAGATAGTTTCAGATGGGGATCGGCGGGCCGAATACACGTGAATTCTGGCGTCCTTGACATGACATTGTTTTAGCACCACTGACATAGAAACAGAGGGTTTTTTTTCTGAAAACTGCCAAAAGATATCTCGGTACCTGTATCTGCTAATGACGCGCCATGGCTTGCTGTCCGGCCTTCTGTGCACACTGCAGGATGTGGCTTTGATACGCTAAGGTTTGGAACTGAAGACTGGTGGGTGGCGGTGGTCATTGTTGCTCCATCTAGGTTTGGTTGGAGGTGGTTGTGCGGGCTGATGTAGTTCCTCTCCAGACTCATAGAGGGCAACATAATATTAAGACCAATATCCTCCAGGAGCCTCTGTATCTCCTCCGGAGATTCCTCTGGGTCGGCGTCCGCTGGTGCTGCTGGGCTGCGTGGGGGAGGGGCAACAGGTCCACGGGAAGGTTGACCGAAGCTCCTTTCGTCTAGTCGGGCTGGGCGTCTCAGAGAGTGGGCTGTTGAGGGATGGCAGGAGGTGGAGGGGGAGCGCTGTGGAGTCTCGGGGTGGAGTGAGGGATGGTAGGAGGTGGAGGGGCAACGCTGTGGAGTCTCTGGGTGGAGTGAGGGATGGCAGGAGGTGGAGGGGCAACGCTGTGGAGTCTCGAGGTGGTAGGAGGTGATGGGGCAACGCTGTGGAGTCTCGAGGTGGTAGGAGGTGGAGGGGCAACGCTGTGGAGTCTCGAGGTGGTAGGAGGTGATGGGGCAACGCTGTGGAGTCTCGAGGTGGTAGGAGGTGATGGGGCAACGCTGTGGAGTCTCGGGGTGGAGTGAGGTGATGGGGCAACGCTGTGGAGTCTCGGGGTGGAGTGTGAAGTCTGGGTAACGCCCAGGCATGCGTTTTGCAGGGACAAAATGAGAAGTGCATGCAGAGTGGAAGCCTAGGATGGAAAAAAGGGCACGAGAAAGCAAATTTAAGTACATTTTTATACCCATTTGGGAAAACGATACATTTGTAACAATAATACAGTGTAACATATTATTATATTATACACAATGATCTCAACCAGCACAAGGTTGAGATCATCCTCTATCCCCTCTGAAAAGTTGTGTTAAATATAACTATTGCTTGCACAATAAAAGGCAGAACTCTTTAAAACAACACCCAGGGCAGAACATAAAATATTCATTCTCCTCACTCCTCAAGCCAGCAGACACATAAGTCAAGTGTATTTGTCAAAATAACACATATAATAATACTAAGGAATGACTTTCAACATGTACACGGTTTCCAGACAACAGAACCAAAAGATATCTCGGTACCTCCTGTATCTGCTAATGACGCGCCGTCGCTTGCTGTCCTGTCGTCCGAAGACTGGTGGGTGGTCGTGGTCGTTGGTCTATCGAGGTGTGGAACTGAAGACTGGTGGGTGGTCGTTTCTCTATCGAGGTGTGGAACTGAAGACTGGTGGGTGGTCGTTGCTCCATACATATCAAGACCAATCATCATGATATGCTCCAGAAACCGCCCTATTTCCTCTGGAAGTTCCTCCTCCACTGACTCGGGGTTGGTGTCTGGGACGCGTGGGGCATCGGGGAGGGTCTGTTGGCGGTCAGAGGTAGTACAGACGCCTGGCTGAGGTGAAGGAGGTTCAGGGGCGTTAGGGGTGACCTGTGGACACATGGATTAAAGCAAAATAAAAATATAACTGAAAAATGTTGCTAGGCCTAAAGTCCTAAATATGCAATTTGTGAAACGGCGTGACAGACAGGAGCCACCACACATTATGAAATATCTGAGATCTTTAGGGTTTTCGACGCATCGCAGCTGCGACGCGTTGTGTGAGCTTGTAGATCGGCTATTTTCAGCAAGTGTAAAAACAGTCATTACGACGGCATCAACGCCCACCAAAATACATTTTAGTCAACTAAATCAACTGTACATTTATTCGACAAAAATTGTATGATATTTAGTCGACTAAAACTGAAACATTCCAGGTGACTAAAATGTGACTGAAACTGAATGAAAACTATTGAAGAGACTAATGACTAAAACTAAATTATAAATTTTGCTGCCAAAAACAACACCGTTATGCACATGGCTATTATTATGACCTGACCATGTGCATAACACTGTCCATCCTTTAAGATGAATAATCAGTTGGATAAATATGATCTGAAGTGGGACGTGTTCCTCAGTCATGTTGCAGGTCCCTTAAATGTGATCCATGGTCAGGCAATGCCCTCTTGATTGTTTATTGTATTACTACACATTGTGATACGGTTGATGATGCTGCGTTTGGTCGTGTAAATAATGTAAACTATTTTCAAATTTGAATTTGATTTATCTTTTTCTTTCTATTTGTTTATCTTATCTATCTTGTCTGTCCATGAATACGTACTCTGCTGTTGTTGTTTGTGTTTGTATTTTAAGTTCTCTGTTTTATGTGTTCTAAAATCTAAAATAAAGTACTGATCATAACACTGTCCGTCTCTACGCACCTCCACCAGGCCTCCGATCCTCAGTCGCCGGGCCGCGGCCAGCACTTCCTCTCGCTCTGCGGCGTCCTCCAGCCTCAGCTCCCCAGAGTACAGAAGGCCCACCAGCTTCACCAGCGCGTGGCCGCTGGTCAGAGACCCTAGCTGGAGGCGGCGCCGGTTCTCCGCAGACGGAGAGGAGGGGGAGGCGGAGGCGGAGGGGGAGGGGGAGGCGGAGGACACCTTCTGGGACAGAACCGGGCTGAGGGCGGCGAGGACGCAGCCGTGGGCTGGAACTGAAACGCCTTGTTGGCAAAGGGCAGGAGAAAAAGGAACAGAAAGAGAGACACATTGTTAGATATTGGTAGAGATACCCTCACAAAAAACATGCAGTAATCCTGGTCTCTAAACTGCCTCCCCCTGGCCAGCCGGGGCGCCTGATGGAGGGGAAAGGAACTGGTTGGAATAAAGTGTTCCTTCCACGCGCTACGTCTAACCAGGGAAACTCCCCCCTGTCAGGTGTAAAGGAGCAACTTGGACACTCAGGCATGAAGGAAGCATGAGTTCAAGTCCGTTGCTCTCCCCTTGTCCCCCATATATGGGGACTAGGTTGGCGGAGGGTGTGTAGAGCCCAGGATCACATTAGATGATTGACACAGGGGTGAAAAATGGGTTACAAAATCGTGGGAAAGAGAGAGAGACACATTGTTGTTATGCTATGAGATATATTGGGCAACAAAACAATATATACTTAAAGATAGGCTACTGTTTTTTACAGACACATGCAGGGTCATACGCAGTGGTGTAAAGTACATTTACTTAAGTACTGTACTCAACCCATTTTGACCTGAGATCAGATTCTAAAAAATGTCTTCTACATCCTGACAGTTTTCTGAAAAAGCTATGTTTCTATGTCAAACGTTCATCGATTTTTCAAAAATAGCAGACCTACAAGCTCGTAGCGTGGCGCGCTATGAGCTTGTAGTGTGTGTGTGTACGGGTGTGCGTGTGCGAGTCAATTTAACAAAGGTGCAGGCGATCAGAAATCAGCAGAGAGTGATCGACGTTTGCACTACTACTCTATGCCATATTGAAGTGGACTCGGTCCCAGACTTCTTTTTTCTCCCTGGAAATAAAAACGTCTGGGTTTCCGAGGCTACCGGGTCAGTAGCCTATGCATGTCAAACTGGGCATCCTTTTCAAATGGGGTCTTGCCCGGAAAATGAATTTTCAGGGCAAGACCTCGACCTCGTGCATGCGGACTCGGCCCCCAGCCTGGTTGCGAACGCAGTGAGCACTTACTATGAGACCTAGCAGATCATGTCTGTCTGTATGTCTGTCTGTCCCGCTATCCAAATATGGAGTGTGTTGCATCAGCAATCACTCAGCTCCATATATGGGCACAAAAGGGGCCAGGTCCACTCAGCTCCATATATGGGCACAAAAGGGGCCAGGTCCACATATACAGTAACAGCGGGACAGACACACAGACAGACAGACAGACAGACATGATCTGCAGGGTCTCAGCTGCGTTCGCTTCCCGCGTTTGCGCGTCTTAATGATACGCTATAGTCAAAATATGGCCCTTGAGGAAAATTAATTGGGGAACCCTGCTCTATACTGTAGACAGTGTGTCCATCTCACCACTAGTCTGTAGCAGGGTGTCACAGAACCGGTTGCTGTTCTGCTGTCTCTGGATCTCAGCCAGCAGCCGAGGCTCATGGTCCGTTAGTCGGTACCTCCACATCCTGTCGTCAGCACTGGGAGGGAGGAGAAAACACATTGAGGGGATTGGAATCAGTGTTGATTGATTGACTGATTGATTGATTGATTGAAAATGGTAGGCCTACAGTTCACGGTTCAATACAAGGTCTCAATACAAAAGCACTTGTTTAGGGTCTTGCATTTTCAATGAATCAGGACATTTAATGAAATACAAATAAGACAGCAGCTGCCTATGCAAAAAAGAGGGGGAAAAAATCACATCAAGGTACATTATTTATTGGGCATTTGAGCCACAGAGAGACGACCATTTGATGAGATTTATAGCCTCTCAGATGCAATAAAATAAATATTTTTCTTGTCGTTGGATAGATTTTGTCCACAATTCCATGCTGCCTGTATTGATGTTGGTACCATTAGGAGAGATATAACAGGCAAACGTAGATCAAACTAACAATTGTACATGATGCTCTAATTGTGTAGACTTCTTGTAGCCTAAAGTAATGCAGGTATAATTTTAACTCTTGAGAGTGTACAATTAAACCAAGTGGACCCGTAAGGGTTTCTTCGTGTTAAAGTCCAAGAGTTAAAGATCTATAAGGGTCCATTTGGTTACCAACCCTCCATCATTTCAGTTTAACTGGGGACCACCTAGCTGGAACCCTCTCAAGGGACCACTGGTTGAGAAGCACGGATATAAACGGTTGCCAAATTAGCATTTATTTTTTACAGTAGTAAAGAAAAACTGTGACTGTAGGCTACATCAAGTTAGATTGGACTGTTTAGACATAATTATACAGTAGCCTAGTAATAATAATAATAGTATTGTTGGCTACTAACTTAATTAAGTAGTAGCTACAAGCTACGAAGATCATTTTCATAATCATTCAGTCATGACGCTAGATAGTTTCACCCTGGTTTACGCACATTGATACATTTGCAACGTTTAAAGTCTAACATAAACGTTCACATTTCCAATATAAAGTGCTCACCCCCATGGCCACGGATGTTAAGGTTCTCCTCGGGTGGTTTATTAACACCTGTGCGTTCCGTATGGTTCAATAAGAACCATTTTTATCAGACCTCTGCCCACTTTCTCACTATTTTCGCCGCATGCTTTCAACGACGCGACCCTATCGGGGGTTGGGAGGTGTAATGTATTGCAGGCTGATACAAGTGTTTTGAGGGAAATGGCCACCGATCGGATTAAAATGCATTTTGTATTAAACAATACGGAACGCACGAGTGTTATTACCCACTCGAGGAGGATTCTAACATCCGCGGCTCCGGGGAGAGCACTTTATATTTAAAATAAGACCCTTTATGTAGATTTTAACTTCAATGTTCGGTGCGCAACACAGGGTGAAGTTCCGCCATAACGAGTATCAAATTCAAGAGGGATCAAAATCGCATGGAATCAGTGTTGGTCGATTTAACTCTCTACACTCGAGCCTGTAAACGTTTTCCCTTTTTAACGTCCGTGTATGAGATGATTTAGTTATTATTTTGTTGCATAGAAGTGTAGCCTATATTTGTACGTCTTTAAATGTTCTGATGAATTGAAAATGGAGGACCCTAGCTGCAGGAGCTGATGTAAACAAGTCTTTTAATGTGGCTTTTCTGGTTGTACTGTACTTTCTTCAACTGTACTCATTATCCAAACCGTTAATATACATATGTGCAATCAAACAAGCAATCAAAGTCATGTGAACCACGGCTAGCCTTTAATTCATAACTAATTTAGCGAATCAAGACCGAATATTGTCTACATTCGATTCTAATCTCAGCTAAAACAACACGTTGGTTAGAAATTCATGACATCTGCAGTCAACTTACCTTTTCTGAAGAATGGGAACACACATGTCTGCAAACTATTTTAGGAACCTAAAAAAAACGGAACATTACTGTGAACAAATTCCCACGCCGAAACCAATAATGGCTTTAAAAGCATACTTTAAGATGTAGCCAATAGGAAGTTAGGATTCGGAACGCCCCAGGCCAGCTCCACAATAAAAATCAAGTGTCCAAATAAAAACATACCCACGTTCTCCAGTGCTGGATGGATGGATGAATCACAAAGAAAACAAAGGGTTCTGAAAAATCACTTTTTTCTTTTTATTAAAAACTTGTATTGCTAGTTACATATTTGATTCACCAATGAGAACTGTGCAACATTAAGAGCCAAGGCAGAGATTAAGGTTTTTCAGCTTTTTGATTAGTGTTCAAATAGTGGCTGACATGAGTTTATCAGTTTGAGCTCGTTTTGTAAATTTAATTAAAATAACCTTTAAATGTTTTAAAATCAGACAAAAGAAAATAATAATAAAAGATTGCATATGCATTCACCCAGAGCACCCAAAACAATTAACCCAAAATCATAAAATATAATATATAAAAAAAAAACGAAATACATAAAACCATTAAAATTAACAAATATTCTCTGGTATATATATAGTTTAAATGTGCTTTTATTTATTTTTCACGTTATCTAAGCAAACAATCACTGTCTGGTCTCTGCCTCCACAAACCGAGGTTTTTTTTTTTTACAAATCTTATAAATCGGGCCCTCCCCAAGTCTTGCTTCACATCTGTTCAAGAATTAAGAGTTATACAATCTGTCCATTCACTCTTGAAGGCAACTTGAGTCAATTGTAGTCGTTTGTTTGAAGTGGCATGAACAAAACAAGAGGAAAGAGAATCATTTACATTTACCCACCCCAGTGCCTTTTTATTAATCTTTTTCAAAATCATCCGCTCAGTAAATATCTACATCTTACTCGGCACTAAAGAGTATGCAATCTTCTACAGAACAAAGCACTACAAAAAGCACGCAAGAATGTCTCACCCAAAATGTCGTTCTGTTCTGTATAACCTTGAATGACTACCAGCCAATAGTTAGGTAGAAAGACCACGAGTTTGTGGAAATCAAAGAGTTTTATATTCGATATAAAACAACGCCAGACAACCAGACCATGATACATACAGCCTTACATACAAACATGTAAGTTCAACACATTCCAATAGCACGTGGAATAATTGAACTGTTTGAGATCCATACATTCTGAAGTAGTAACTTGCAAATAAAATTAAAAAAAAACTCCCGAATGGTTTACCCAAATTCATCTTGGACACAACATCCACATCAGACCCATTGTGCATGAACGAGGCACTCCAGTTAGTCCAACGCTGACATTTTTTTGTTAAGAGGCAGTCTCATATTTACACATTTATAATTCATAATAGATTTGTAGATAAAAATAATAAAAATAAATGCACTCAATGAATCAATACTAAATCAAATCCTTTTCTGGTCTCCCAAGAATACTAAAGTAGACGCTTTAGCCGTGATAGAACATAATGAAAGTATTGTTTAGAATTCACTCCACTTCTACAGTCCTGGAATACTCGGAACCAACACCTCTATTTTGGTATGTGAAATTCATACTTTATAAAAAAAAAAAACACACACACATCACCGTCTGAGTTCCATCACGAAAGTCTTAAATTACACGGAAACATAAGCCAATTAATCACAAGTCAATTCAGTGTAAATTAAGTTTGTTGTTTTTTTAGCGAGGGGAGAAAGGTGTCGGAGTCTACAGTCGCGGCAGTAGTGGTGTCAGATTTGGCACATACTGGTACATGAAGCAAGATGACGATCACCAAAACAGGAGAAGAAAGAAGCATCAAGGATATCTAACACAATCCATGAACATTAATTGGTTCTTCTGTTATGTAAGAAAACAGTATTTAACCATTAGGGGGAAAAAATACATTTCTCTTCACGTTTGAGGCCAAGTGGTTAAAACAAAATATCATATTGTACACGGATATTTTCTGGAAAGGGTCCCGTTAAAATTCCAAAAGTTTCCCTTTTGATGTGTTTGGCAAAGTGTAGTAGTAGTAGTAGTAGTGTGTTTGACTTCCGTTCTGCGTTCCAAAAAAAGCCCCAGGATCCTCTTGTTTAGCTGTAGTGTGCGTTGGCTTTGTTTTATACGAAGACGAGATCGTAGGAGACAGATTAATTAAACAAAAAACAAGAAGTGGTTATTGTTGTGTCACGTCAAACTGTCCACAGGGAGAGTAAAGTCATGTCTTTTTTTTATATATATCCCAGTTATTTCAATAGTGGCTAAAAGCTAAAAGTCTGATTCAGCTACAGGAATGTAAGAAACAGACTGAGAGGAGAGAGAGAGAGAGAGAGAGAGAGACAGCCTGGGCACACTTGAACTTCCATGCGCGGCCAATGGAAGCCGTGTTTTGCGTCATCTCCGGGTTTTTAAAGACAGCTGGTGGATGGATAAGAAGCCGCTGGGGAAAGGCTTTTCCGGGAATCTGGCCCACGCGGCAATCTTCCGCGTGGGTGGAGCTTCATTTCCAATCCACCATCTGTCTAAAAACAAAAACCCGGAAATGATGCAAAACACAGCTTCTTCTGTCTGTCCGCGCATGGAATCTAAAGTGTGCTCAGACCCAGAGAGTGGAGTCTGTAGTGTAGTGGCTGTGGTCCCAGATCAGATCAGCAGGGGGCAGTAGGCGGGAGGCGGCGGTTGTCTGTTGATGCACACGATCAGTTTTTCTGAAAAGAAGAAAAAAAAGACAGGAGTGTGGGTTGAATTTGACCCATTTTTTTAGACCCGAGGACAATTCTACAAAATGTCTTCTAAATCCTGACATTTTTCAGGGAAAAAAAAACTCATGTTTCTATATCAGTGTCAAATTATTTCATGTCAAGGACCCCAGAAATTATATGTATTTGGCCGTGGACCCCCCCCCCCCCCATCTGAAAATATGTTGTTCCAGGGACCACCCAGAAAGCAAAGTAAAAAACGTTTACTCTGAAAAAATATATAAGATTTGCTCCACATTTTCACGTTTTCCCCCCAAAAAATAGCAGATCTACAAGCTCGTGAGCTCTATGAGCTTGTAGATCTGCTATTTTTCAACAGCTAAAGTGTAACATAATGCTTTAAAACACCAAAAGGGGTTAACTTCCCGCCCAGAATGGGTTAATGAGGGTGATCGGATAATCTAATAAAGCAATGCCTGTGTATGAATAGATACGTGAACACAATATTGAAACGTGTAGCAGAGCAGGTTCTTTTGCAACATGGTACGACACACAGTACGACAATATATCAGCAGGTGGCGCACAACGCAATTAGCAGCACACGTCCTACAAGATCGACTGTACACAGAGAATGAGACTGTACACAGAGAATGAGACTGTATACAGAGAATGAGACTAGACAGAGAATGAGACTGTACACAGAGAATGAGACTGTACACAGAGAATGAGACTGTACACAGAGAATGAGACCGTACACAGAGAATGAGACTGTACACAGAGAATGAGACCGTACACAGAGAATGAGACCGTACACAGAATGAGACTGTACACAGAGAATGAGACTGTACACAGAGAATGAGACTGTATACAGAGAATGAGACTAGACAGAGAATGAGACTGTACACAGAGAATGAGACTGTACACAGAGAATGAGACCGTACACAGAGAATGAGACTGTACACAGAGAATGAGACTGTACACAGAGAATGAGACTGTACACAGAGAATGAGACTGTACAGAGAATGAGACTGTACACAGAGAATGAGACTGTACACAGAGAATGAGACTGGACACAGATAATGAGACTGGACACAGAGAATGAGACTGGACACAGAGAATGAGACTGGACACAGAGAATGAGACTGGACACAGAGAATGCCTCCAAATGGAAAAAAATAAAATCACTTGTGGCTTTCCAGCAGGGGGAGCTGCCAAGTAACTATGGCGGTTCACTCATACAACTGGTCACATAAACGTGCTCTCTCTCTCTCTCTCTCACACACATAAACTCACACTCTCTCTCTCACACACATAAACTCACACTCTCTCTCTCACACACATAAACTCACACTCTCTCTCACACACACACACACACACACACACACACACACACACACACACACACACACACACACACACACACACACACACACACACACTCTTTGACCATGCAGTGAGTGAGGGCTAGTAGGATACACATAACATACCATGCGCTCACATGCAGTGTGACAGACTGTAGGTGTGTAGCCTAACCATCATATGAATCCATGAGAGGCAAAGAGGCCTGCCTCTCCCCATACATCCCTCCCTGAGAGACACAGGCCTGCCTCTCCCCATACATCCCTCCCTGAGAGACACACACAATGACACAACCGAGACAGAGAGAGAGAGAGACGGTGATCCATTATGGCGAGGAGGAGGAGTAGTAGTAGTAGTAGTAGGAAGAGGAGGAGGAAGAGTAGTAGTAAGAGGAGGAAGAGTGTTGGGGAAGAGAAGAAAAGAAGAGTAGAGAAAGATGGACGTGTTTGTGGACAAAAACAGAAATGACGGACAGACGTGTGCGTCACACACACACAGACGAGAAAAGGAGAGAACGTTTACAAGTTTAGTTCAAGTACAGTCAAGAAGAAATATAAGACAAGTTAGTGAGGCGGATATATAAGTGAGATTTACAATGGTGTTCAGCAAAACATGCATCAACATGCTCTCCGCGTGCGTGTGTGTGTGTGTGTGTGTGTGTGTGTGTGTGTGTGTGTGTGTGCGTCACCGTGCACACCCAACACCTTTCACAGTAAAGTGATGTAACTGGCCCTCATGTGCAGTCAAGTACAAAATGTGTTCAAGTTGTTCGTCTGCAATCTTTGCCAGATTTGAATCGTGGACGTTTCATATTTCTCTGTGTCATGTCCTGCTCTGGTGGACTTGAGTCTTCAGTGATGTTTCACCATCATATTCATATATATATATATATTTGTGGCCCGGTCAGGTCTGGACACTAGGCTGGCCATCCCGACGACCTTTGCTGCGTTGGCCTCAGCGGGGCAGTCAAACAAATATTTTGTGAAGCCACTAAGGAAATCGGGACATACTGAAAGTTCATATAATGGCCTGTTGTGGCGCTGTCATTGGGCCCAAAAAAACCCATAGAGGCCCATGTATTTGGGCCCAACTTCACCTAGACTGTATTACCTTAATAAACATGGTCATGAATACTTTCTGCTTCCAGTCACTAGTTTAAAGTCTCATTTCTCATGGTCCCATTTATTTAAAAAATGACCATAAAGTTCTGAGGGGCGTGGCTACCGTTACAGTCTATGATCGGGAGCCACCCCCCGTTCGAATAAAAATAAAAACCAACGAAGAAGAAGGGGGGGAAGTCCCGCCTCGTTGTCTGGGCCAGCCAATGGCCAGCTGGGCCCAAACGGATCTACAAAGATGGCGACTTACAGTTCAAGGACTGACAGGCTTCATTTTACGTTCATGTTAGACCCGGAGAACGCTTTGTCCATATGTCTTACAGTCTATGGTACATATTTCTTACAGTCTATGGTACCTGCACTGTGTCTTTATCAGCAGGATCGAGTGTGTCGTCAAGAGTGTTTCTCCTCCCTCTCTGGTCCAGTGTGGAATAGGCATCTGAGGAAGACAGACAGAATGTAAGGACAGCAATATACAGCAAATACTTACTGACACCTGAGGCACTACCAGTAAGACGCGCAAACGCGGGAAGCGGTGACGGTGGGATGATCATTGCAGATCATTTTAGTCGACTAAATCACTGAAACTAAATGAAAACTATTCAAGAGACTATGACTAAAACTAAAATAGAAATTTGCTTCCAAAAACAACACTGGTCCCAAGTTACATTAATTAATGTGACTGCATTCAAAACCTACCCGGTCCCTTAAGTTACATTAATTAATGTGACTGCATTCAAAACGTACCCGGTCCCAAGTCGTTCATTGGAATCATGTCTCTTTCACCGTCTGCTTTCGCCCCTGAAATGAAAACCAAAGACACAATAAGCATACATTAATATTACAGCCATATCAATGCTTCTCATAAAAGGTCTACAAGCTCGTAGCTCGCTTGATAACTATTTGGTCCAGGAGTGCGTGTGTTTCTGGGTCTCTAACCTTTGTCTATGAGCGGCAGGGTGCTGCTGTCCTCGTAGCCCCCGTTGGCCCGGGTGTTGACGGTGGGCGGGCTGAGGTTGACCATGAAGTCCGTCTTCTTCCAGCTGTCCTTCTCCAGGGTGCGCCTCAGCTCCTTGTAGGCCCAGACCGTCTGCAGCACCAGGCCCGCACCGCGCACCTCGCGCTCAGAACGGTTACTGGTGGACAGACAGACACAAAGGACACAAAGGAGGAAGAACAGAGTCAGGCGATATAGGCCTATTCATAGTCTGGGATTTTCAGGTGGTGAGGTGACCACCACCGCTCCGGTGGTGAGGTGACCACCACCGCTCCGGTGGTGAGGTGCCCTTCTTTCTGCCCCTTCCTTACCCGTCCTTGTTGATGAGGACCAGTCTCTCGATGCCCTGCGAGGCGCGGAGGGTCTTGGCGGCGTCCAGACTGGATCCCAGGACCTCGTGGAGCGTGCTCAGTACCGACACCACCGTCTCCTCAGACAGCGCTCTGACCGGCTGGCTCTGACCACCACCCGGCAGGTTGGCCACCAGGTGGGGCACCGCGTGTTTTCCTGAGACACACACACACACACACACACACACACACACACACACACACACACACACACACACACAGAGAGACACACACACACAGCTATGAGTATACATTATAGAGTGCTACGGCTACATAACATGCTAAGTTATAAATCTAAATGACATAGATTGAGCCTTTGCATACGCCTGTAAGGTCGGCGAGGCTAGTGAAAGTGCTACGGAGTCTGAAAAGGTGAGCTTTCAGACTACGGCGGAAGTGAGACTTCCCTCTAAGGGACGAGCAGACCCCATGTCAGAACCATTTGGACCCCCTGAAGGTGACACTAGAACACAGCAGGGCCTTACCCAGCAGGTCTCTGTTGCTACTAGAACACAGTAGGGCCTTACCCAGCAGGTCTGGGTTGCTACTAGAACACAGCAGGGCCTTACCCAGCAGGTCTCAGTTGCTACTAGAACACAGTAGGGCCTTACCCAGCAGGTCTCGGTTGCTACTAGAACACAGTAGGGCCTTACCCAGCAGGTCTGGGTTGCTACTAGAACACAGTAGGGCCTTACCCAGCAGGTCTGGGTTGCTACTAGAACACAGTAGGGCCTTACCCAGCAGGTCTCGGTTGCTACTAGAACACAGTAGGGCCTTACCCAGCAGGTCTCTGTTGCTACTAGAACACAGTAGGGCCTTACCCAGCAGGTCTCGGTTGCTACTAGAACACAGTAGGGCCTTACCCAGCAGGTCTCTGTTGCTACTAGAACACAGTAGGGCCTTACCCAGCAGGTCTCGGTTGCTACTAGAACACAGCAGGGTCTTACCCAGCAGGTCTCTGTTGCTACTAGAACACAGTAGGGTCTTACCCAGCAGGTCTCTGTTGCTACTAGAACACAGTAGGGTCTTACCCAGCAGGTCTCTGTTGTTACTAGAACACAGTAGGGCCTTACCCAGCAGGTCTCTGTTGTTACTAGAACACAGTAGGGCCTTACCCAGCAGGTCTCGGTTGCTACTAGAACACAGTAGGGCCTTACCCAGCAGGTCTCTGTTGCTACTAGAACACAGTAGGGCCTTACCCAGCAGGTCTCTGTTGTTACTAGAACACAGCAGGGCCTTACCCAGCAGGTCTCTGTTGCTACTAGAACACAGTAGGGCCTTACCCAGCAGGTCTCGGTTGCTACTAGAACACAGTAGGGCCTTACCCAGCAGGTCTCGGTTGCTACTAGAACACAGTAGGGCCTTACCCAGCAGGCTCTGTTGCTACTAGAACACATGCAGGGCCTTACCCAGCAGGTCTCGGTTGCGTGCGTCGATGGCCAGGTTACGCAGGGCTCCGGACATGGCGCGGACCACCCGGTCGTTGCTGTGCGCCAACAGCTCCGTCATCATCGGCAGGCCTTTCTCCTGACGCAGCAAGGCGCGGATGTAGCGACCGTACTGTTAACGGATGTAAAGACCATACGTTAATGGATGTAACGACCGTACTGCATGGTGGGACAAACACATCAAAATGGTAAGGTACGGTAATTTTATTTATAAAGCGCCTTTCAAAACAATCGTTACAAGGTGCTGTACACAGTAAAATAATAAAAATAAAACAAGAAAAACACAGTCAACAGCAAAACAGCGATAACAATAATAAACGAGAGAACAGAATACATGAAAATATATACAGTACAGGCAGAACAAGACTCAATAGAGATACTCACTATATTAGGCCAAAATATTTACCATATAGGTGTTTTAAGCAGCTTTTTAAAAGTGTCAACTGACATTTTTGAATGGTGCAACCACTCCTACAACCAGCAATGTCTGTGTACCCGTTTGTGTACCTGTTTGTGTACCTGTATGAGCACGAGTATGTGACTTATTTATACCAGTAGGGGGCGCCAGAAACAGAGAGAGGGGTATGAGAGAGAGCGAGAGGGGGGGAATTGCACCACTCAGTTCACACGTGTGTGATTTTTAAATTCAGAGGTAACTCATTCCAGAGTGTAGGTGCTATAGCTGACCTCACCTTTTGTTCTTAGCTGAGTAGCAGGGACGATAAGAAGGCCTTTATCAGAAGACCTAAGTTGTCTTGTATATACCCTAGGGTGGAGTAGCTCTGTCAAATATAATGGACCCAGCCCAAAGAGGGATTTATAAGTAATTAATACAAATTAAAAAACTATTCTGGAGTCTATTGGCAGCCAGTGTAAGGCAAATGGACATTAGAATAAAGCAAGAAGCCACGAGAGGTCTCAGGTTATACCGGGTATTTTACAATGGCTGGGGGGTGTATAGGCTTCTACCCCCCAGCCAGTGTAAAATACCCGTGGCTTATTGCTTTTCTAAGACGGTTACAAACATATAGCAATATTAACCTAATAAAACGATTGAATTCACAAAAGTAGCTACGCTTTGCGCCACCAGAGCGAGCCACATCACTTCCTTGTTGTGCTCGGCAAGTATAGGCTATGTGACGGGAGAATAGCGCTTGATGTCTTACTCTTTACGGGGCTGCCTGAAGCCACACATTCACAGTCATATGAGCCGGGCGGTGCTTAAGACGCGTGTGTGTGTGTGTGTGTGTGTGTACAGAATTCAAACTGTAGGATTGGTTATTGTCATGGACAGAAGTAATTTCTTCCCTTTGCAACTGCATCGTAGTTTAGCCTTAATTACAGTTACAGTGATTCTCCTTTGATGTGCGTTTCCAGCGGTGTCCCACTAATTGGCTGGCTGATGTTGGGCGGGAACCCCTTTTTTGGTGTTTCAAACATTATGTTATAATTTAGCTATTGAAAAATAGCAGATCTACAAGCTCATAGCGCGCCACCGAGTGGCGCGCTATGAACTTGTAGGTCTGCTATTTTTGAAAAATCGTTAAAATGTGCCTCAAATCTTTCCGAATTTTTTTAAATTTATTTCGACGTCAGGCCTGAATGGGTTAACTGTGGCGTGTCAGAGAAGTACGGAAGGGCGCAAAAAGATAGGCCTACATATGGTGTGTGTATGTATCACCCTTATGGTGTGTGTGTGTGTGTGTGTGTGTGTGTGTGTGTGTGTGTGTGTGTGTGTGTGTGTGTATGTTTCTCAAACTCAAATACACAGTATGCCAAAATAAAGAAATTGGTACAAGTCGAGGGCCGGACTGTGTTTCAACACACGGGCCATTTTTGGGGAGAGGGGCAGCTGAAAGTTGACCACAAGTGACATACTTTCACTGCTGATCAATAGTGAAGAGAAGACGCATGCTTGCGCTTGCGGGCCCTCGATACGTGACAATGCACTCGCAGTGCATTGTGGGACTTGTAGTATTAAGGTGGTCCGTGCAATATACCAGAGGGCCAGTTCCAATACTAATTAAATATCATCCCGCGGGCCAAAGATAATTCACTCACGGGCCTGATTTGGCCCCCGGGCCTTGAGTTTGACATATATGCTTACGGTGTGAAGCACCAATTCAAAGACGGGTCCACTTACATTCCAGCGTCCGGCACAGAGGTTCTGAACCGCTCCGGCGGAGGCCTCCAGAACCGTGGGGTTCTGAGACTCCTTCAGCAGGGAGGTGTAGATGCGCACCACCTCCGGCTGGAACAACAGCTCATAACCTGACCAATGGGACGGAGGAGAACAGAACGTTAGAACCCCATTTAGACCTGGAACAACAGCTCATAACCTGAACCCACAGGACGGAGGAGAACAGAACGTTAGAACCCCATTTAGACCTGGAAGTGGAACAACAGCTCATAACCTGGAGCAGGATTGAGGAGACCAAGCGTTAGACACCCAGAAAGACCTGAGGACGATGTCACTCGTTCTCAAACATTTTCACGTCAAGGAGCCCAAAAATTATATGTAACTGGCCGCCGACCCACCTCTGAAAATATGTTGTTTCAGCGACCCCCCCCCCCCCCCCCAGAAGCAAAGATTTGAGTTAGAAATGTTCACTCTGAAAGAATAATATATTCCTAATTTGTGCCACATTTTCACTGATTTTCTAAAATAGCAGATCTTACAAGCTCGTAGTGCGGCACTCGGTGCCGCGCTATGAGCTTGTTAGATGAGATCTGCTATTTGTCATGGGATTAAAAATTTTATATGAATTTATTTTCTTTATCTTTTTTGCAGAAAGCATGCATGGGGACAGAGATCTGCTGAGTTGACTCGCTTACCTTTGGCAGGTGCGGTCCGCTTTGGAATGTCTATTACGTCTGCTGCAGCGTCCTCGTCTTTCCTCCCTGGAACACATTCAACAACAACCACCACAGATTAACAAACAAACAGACACACCGGTCAGTGCAGATTCAACACCACCACCACAGATTAACAGACATACCGGTCAGTGCAGATTCAACAACACCACCACAGATTAACAAACAAACAGACATACCAGTCAGTGCAGATTCCCAAACCGCCCGCCTGGTCAGACTGGTTTGGTTTTACAACCACTAAATGACTAGAACATCTCCTTCATTCAGACGGTGAGGATCAACACCAGGGCTTATAACCCAATTAGGCCTGAGGTCAAAAAAAAAAAAAAAAAAAGACCTACAAGCTCATAGCGCGGGACTCTGTGGCATCACCTTGACCTCAGGATACTGCATTTAGTGCATTAACCCATTCTAAAAAACAAAGGCTTCTAAATCCTGACAGTTTTCTGAAATACCTCATGTTTCTATATCGGTGGTGCTCAATATTTCATGTCAAGGAACCGCAAAGATTATATGAAATTGGCCACCGACCCCCCCCCCCCCCCCCCCCCCATCTGAAAAATGTTGTTCAAGGAACCTCTCAGAAGCAAAGATTTGAGTTAAAAAGGTTAGAATAGAATATTCAAAGATTTGAGCCACATTTCAAGATTAAAAAACAATAGCAGACCCACAAGCTCATAGCGCGGCACTCTGTGGCGTCACCTTGACCTCAGGATACTGCGTTAACCCATTTAGACCTGAGGCCCATTCTAAAAAAACAAAGGCTCCTAAATCCTAACATTTTCTGAACATGTTTCTGTGTAAGTGGAGCTCAACCCTTTTCATGTCAAGGACGCCCACAATTATCTGTATTCGGCTGCGGACCCCCATCTGAAAATATGTTGTTCCAGGGAGCAAAGATTTGAGTTAAAAACATTAGCTCTGAAAGATGTTCAGAAGATTTGAGCCACATTTTCAAGATAAAAAAAAAAATAGAAGATACTACAAGCTCGTAGCGCGGCACTCGGTGCCGCATGCCGAGCTTGTAGATCTGCTATTTTTCAAAACGCTAAAGTATAACACAATGCTTAACCCATTTTGGGGGCGGGAACCCGTTTTAGTGTGTTAGCATTATGCTACGCTTTAGCTATTGAGAAATAGCACATTGACAATGAATGGCTTTGAGCAGCTCTGAGTGTTTGTGTGAACACTAACATTGTGTAAGACAAACGTTGAAGACAAAAGTGTGGGACGAAAATTGTAATTGGCAGGAATGAGATGTATGAAACGCACTGTGATTCACTTCACTGTGATTCACTTCACTGTGATTCACTTTTTTACCTTTCAATCTGGGAAGCCCTTTTGTGATATAGTTGTTGCTATACGTACAGTCACAATATAGCAACATCTTTTTTTTCTGAAAACATAGGTCAGGATTTAGAAGGCTAATTGTTAGAATCGGCCTCAGGTCTAAATGGGTTCGACTGCATTGAAATAATGTTATGTTTTTGTATCGATTTTGTGTGTGTGTTTGTGTGTTGCGTGTGCGTATGTGTTGCGCATGTGTGTGTGTGTGTGTCAGACCTGCCAATCTGCACAAGCACTACACAACACACACACACACACACACACACACCTGCTACAACACAATAAAGTACGGTTAAGGACGGTTAGTACAGTATACAGTTACAGAGATCTGTTATTAGCTCCAGACTGGTTATGATTAACTACAGCATGCACAGCTGAAGCAAAGCACAGCTCGGTCACACAGCAGCAGCAGAAAGCAGCAGAAAGGGGCTTACCTTTGGAAAACCACTCATCTGTAGCCCCGGCCAAGAAGCAGAGGAGGAGGAGGACGGAAGAAAAGAGGGAGGACAGGAAGGCCAGAATGGAGGAGAAAGAGAAAGAGAGCAAATTAAGTGAGAGGCGAGCAGCCGCATCCCAAAGCCACCAAACATTGACATTTTTTGTTCACATCCCAGACGGAAGTGGCACCGTCCGTTTCACCACAGGGATATACATCAGTCAGAGGCAGAGGAGGGCAAAAAGACCACCATTAAAGGAGAATTCCATGCTAGAAGGCTTTCTTACCTTGCTTTGTAGTCGTTACGTCTCCATCAAAGAGGTCCAGGTGTTTTTTTGTGTGCAAAAACAACTCCTTAATGGCTGTTTCCCCTACCATAAGCCCTCAATGAATTGCATTGAATTGAATGGGGCTATGGGGTGTTGTGCTAATTCGCTGAAAAATGTATATGGAAATAAGCAAATTAGCACAACACCCCATATCCCCATTCAATTCATTTAGGGATTATGGTAGGGCAAATGACACCTGGACCTCTTTGGTGGGGATGTAACAACTATAAAAAGAAAGGTAAGAAAATATTTTAGTATGGAATTCTCCTTTAACAAGACGATAACACTCCAGAGAAGTTATCTCAAATAACTGAAAAAAGATGTCAGTTAATATAAAAAAAAACGCCTAGACATAACAGGGAAATACGACCATATAATCATAATGGAGGAAAACACACACACACACACACACACACACACACACACACAGGGTCTCTGCATTCATTTGGCATTACAGCCTCTGTATATATTCTGATAGAACTGCAATTCCCAGAATTCAGTTGTGAAGAAGTGGAAAACCAACTGAAACCACAGAATAAATCCCACCCCCCCAAAAAAGCGATTGTCCAACAATCCAAATAGTTTAGCAACTGTTGCTATGCGGGTCAAGCTTTCGCCACCTCTGGTGTTATTATTTTTTGCATGGCCGTGTTGTGTCGAACATTAATTTACACGGCTTTAAACGTCGAGAAAGTTACACGACTGACCCGCCCAGGCAATAATACGAGTAAGACGCACAAACGCGGGAAGCGAACGCAGCTCGTACATATTTGGGTTTTGGACGTATAGCTGCTTTGGGGACTCCTTATATGGTGCCCCTTTTGTGCCCATATATGGAGCTGAGTGGACGTGGCCCCTTTTGTGCCCATATATGGAGCTGAGTGATTGCTGATGCAACACACTCCATATTTGGATAGCGGGACAGACACACGGACAGACAGACAGACACACACACAGACATGATCTGCTAGGTCTCATAGTAAGTGCTCACTGAGTTCGCAACTAATGACCGTATAGTCTTATACTGTGCAACATGAAAACTCCTGCCGGGCGGTCATTAACCCATTCTGACCTGAGATCAGATTAATACGAGGTTTCCACTGGACACACACTGGTCTGATTAACCCATTCTGACCTGAGATCAGATTCTAAAAATGTCAGTCGTTCTTCGATTTTTCCAAAAATAGCAGACCTACAAGCTCATAGTGCGCCACTCGGTGGCGCGCTATGCGCTTGTAGATCTGCTATTTTTCCATAGCTAAAGCATAACATGATGGCAACACCAAAATGGGTTCCCGTTCAGAATGGGTTAAAAGTTGATTTATCTCCCTGTCCTTTCCTCGTATTGGGGAAGGCTAATTACCGGCTGCTTCAAAATGAGAGCTACAGCCAGGTCTGCACGGTACATACTTTAGTGTAACGAAGTCAACTAATTGGCGTAGATAAGTAGACGTGCATTAATCGCTCAGTTAAACACAGACATGAAGCTCGATCAGAGAGACATTCGGACATTCTTGGAGTTCTTAGCATACCAAATATCCACCTCTTTGAGTTGTTTGCGTGACTTGACTGAGACTAGAGGGCAGCTTCCTGTGTGTGTGCGTGTGTGTGTGTGTGTGTGTGTGTGTGTGTGTGTGTGTGTGTGTGTGTGTGTGTGTGTGTGTGTGTGTGTGTGGTGATTAGTGCTGAACAATTTAGGCCTGACGTCGAAATTAAAAAAAAATCGTCTAAATCCTCCAGTTTTCTGAAATAAATATTTTCACGATTTTTCAAAAATAGCAGACCTACAAGCTCGTAGCGCACAGCTTGTAGATCTGCTATTTTTCAATAGCCAAATTATAACAATGTATAAAACACCAAAAAGAGAATTTTGATCTCAATTCTTAAGGAGGAAAAAGATTGACATTTTGAGCAGCACTAATTTGTCTACTGGTTTATCAGTAGACAAATTCAGTAGCACTCGCACAAGACTATAGACTTTATAGAGTCAACATTACATCACCACTGCCCATCCCATAAATACAGCTGTATGATCTATGTGACGGAGACTGATTTGCAACATCTATAAAAGATTATTATATTGCCTTTGAGCACACATGACACTCCTCTCGCTCTGACGAAGCACACAGACACAGGTTTGTAACACTTCTTAATGTGTACTAGGGGAGGCTCAAGAGGTACAGCGACCCGTCTACCCGGTTCCACTTGGTTCTGTACCTGCTTGTACTATACTGTACCAGCAGTTGTCTTCAACCTTTTTCATATCAAGGCACATTATCGGTAAAGGGGACCACGGACCACCATTTGATGAGATTTAAATTGGTATCGTCCCTTATTTGTCATATTATCGGTTCATATCGGTATACTGCATATGCCAGTCTAACCACAGATCCGACACAGGGGTAAGGAGTTAGCTTTGGAGTTGCCCCAAACTGCAAAGCAAGTGCTCATATGAGTGAGGAGTCTGCTATAAACACAACACGAGATATATACGTAGCTAGATAGCTGTAAACACAACATGAGATATATATATATATAGCTAAATAGCTGTAAACACAACATGAGATATATATATATATATATATATATATATAGCTAAATAGCTGTAAACACAACATGAGATATATATAGCTAAATAGCTGTAAACACAACATGAGATATATAGCTAGATAGCTATAGAGCACCGAAGTCCTGACGTAACTCGCTCATCCCGACGATTCCCCTGGTTCGCGGAAGTAATTTCTCTATGGAGAACAACATGGGGTGATCTTAATATCGTCTACTATAAGCGTTGTGGTCCAAAAATAAACAAGCTGTCTCAGCGTTATTGTCAGGGAGGTGTCTCTGTATCGTTTGAGACCGTCAGTCACTCATATATGATACAGTCTGCTTCTAGTGAAAATGTAACTAATGAAGCAGCAGTAACAATAGCGTTTTCTCTCAGTCAGTTGATTCTTCATATCCATATGAGTGAAGCGGCCGGGTCAGACTTCAGTGCTCTATAAACACAACACGAGATCACACCACTGGTATCGGTATCGGCTAACACAGAAATTGAGGTTATCAGGATCGGGATCGGAAGCGACAAAAGTGTATGGGGACATCCCTATAGTAGCGACGGCTCTGCAAAAGGCACAGGGCGCTACACAAGAGCACACACACAGACGAGGTCAGGCCAGGTCAGGTGGGCTGACTGACCGAAGGACGGACTGACCTTTGCCCTTCCGGGAGGTGAAGCAGCCGGTCTTCTGGCTGGCGGCGGGGGCGGGGCCCTGGTTGAGAGGCAGAGCCTCCTGGTAGCGCTCGAAGCCCGGGATCTCACGGTGCACGTGATAGGACAGGTTCCTCAGCAGACACACGCTGTTCTCTATCAGCTGGGGAGAGAGAGAGGGGTTATTCTGGGTTAGTTTTGAACCTATTTAGAATCGATCTCGGGTCTAAATGGGTTCATTTTTAGAAGACATTTAATGTCTTCTAAATCCTGACAGTTTTCTTGAAAAACCCACCCGTTTCTGTGTCAGTGGTTCTCAAACATTTTCATGTCAAGAACCCCCAAAAATATGTGTAATTGGCCGCTGAGAATACATAATTCAAAAAAACTCTGCCCACATTTTCACGATTTTTCAAAAAATACCAGACCTACAAGCTCGTAGCGCTGCACTCGATGCCGCGCTATGAGCTTGTAGATCTGCTATTTTTCAATAGCTAAAAGTATAACATAATGCTTAAAACACCAAAAGGCGCTCCCGTCCAGAATGGGTTAAAACTAAACCATTTCAAATTAATTGTACAGGTAATCTTCCTATGATGATTTAAATGTTCTGATGAATTAAAATGGAGGACCCTGATGTAAACTAGTCCTCAGTGGTTTTTCTGGTTCATCCTCGTAGCAGGTTTTCTATTAACCTGTGCTTTCATTTGAACTGTACCCATTGAGTATACAAACTTTAACTTTAATTTACAATTAATCTATGACAAATTTGAACCTTTATTGTCATTCAGGAATGGGTCAAATCAGTGTTGATTTTGTCGTCCAATACCAATACGAAAAATGTTCCGTCGACTACATTTTTTTCACTGACGAAAACTAAATGGAGACTAAATGAAAACTAAGCTATGATGACTAAAACTGAGACTAAAAATATATTGACAATTTCCTCAACGAATAAAAACTAGACTCAAATGTTAGGGAGGGACTAGTGGACAAAATATCCAGTGCAAGTCATTTTACACTTGGTTTGAATGCTGAAAATAGCAGATCCACAAGCCGGGTCACCGAGTGGCGCGCTATGAGCTTGTAGGTCTGCTATTTTTGAAAAATCGAAGAGCGACTGACATAGAAGACATTTCTTATAGAATCTGATCTCAGGTCAGAATGGAAAACTGTCAGGATGCAGAAGACATTTTTATAGAATCTGATCTCAGGTCAGAATGGGTTAAGTCAGAAGATTGTTTTCAACACACCTTGTTGTCCACGTCTTTACAGTCAATCTGGGATTGGACAATGTACATGAGCGAGTCGACCAATCCCGTGCACTCCCTCAGCTTTCTCCTCGCCTCACTGCGCTCTGAGCTCACATTCCTGGAGATGGCGGAAAGGTGAGAAGGGGGGGGGGGGGGGGGGGGAGAGAAAGGTGGAAGAACAAAAGGATTAGGAGTAGAAACACAGAAAGGAAAAGCACCGTTGGTTGTGGGAACGTTGTGGGAACGAGGGAGAAGACAATGGGACTTATGGGAGGGAAACAGAGAGGAATCAAATGAGTTCCATTTTGGGTTTGGTTAGAAAGAAAGAAAGGGATTCCAGCACACAATGCCCAGACATTAACCTGTTTTGGGGAGCGGGAAACCCTTTTGGTGTTTTTTTTTTAACCAATTTTGACCCGAGATCAGATTCTATAAATGTCTTCTACATCCTGATAGTTTTCTGAAAAAGCCATGTTTCTATATGTCAGTCGTTCTTCGATTTGTCAAAAATAGCAGACCTACAAGCTCGTAGCGCGCCACCGAGTGGCGCGCTATGAGCTTGTAGATCTGCTATTTTTCAATAACTAAAGTATAACATAATGCTAACATAAAGCATGATGTTGTATTTTAGCTGTTGAAAAATAGCAGCTCTACGAGCTTGTAGATCTGCAATTTTTTTGAACAACCGTGAAAATGTGGCCCCAAATGTTTGAATATATTCTTTCAGAGCGATCGTTTTTAACTCAAATCTTTGCTTCTGGGTGGGGGGGAGGGGGGTTCCTGGAACAACATATTGTCAGATGGGGCTCGGTGGGCAATTAAATAAATATCTGGGGGTCCTTGACATGAAAATGTTTGAGAACAACTGACATAGAAACATGAGGTTTTGAGAACAACTGACATAGAAACATGAGGTTTTGAGAACAACTGACATAGAAACATGAGGTTTTGAGAACAACTGATATAGAAACATGAGGTTTTGAGAACGACTGACATAGAAACATGAGGTTTTGAGAACGACTGACATAGAAACATGAGGTTTTGAGAACGACTGACATAGAAACATGAGGTTTTGAGAACGACTGACATAGAAACATGAGGTTTTGAGAACAACTGACATAGAAACATGAGGTTTTGAGAACGACTGACATAGAAACATGAGGTTTTGAGAACAACTGACATAGAAACATGAGGTTTTGAGAACAACTGACATAGAAACATGAGGTTTTGAGAACGACTGACATAGAAACATGAGGTTTTGAGAACAACTGACATAGAAACATGAGGTTTTGAGAACAACTGACATAGAAACATGAGGTTTTGAGAACGACTGACATAGAAACATATGGTTTTTCATAAAACTGTCATAATTTAGAAGATACTTTTTTTCAATTTCGTCAGGCCTAAATGGGTTAAGTTTACCCGGGCAGCACTGCTGCTTGGCAGGTATCAATAGTACACTTTTGACCGACATGTTTGTGCCAGCATGGGTGACCGCTGATTACCGGTAGATATAGTATTTCCTGATCGCCTCTTGATTGTATAAACATGACGTCATGGGCCGCTATATGCTCAATAGGCAGGCTTGATAAGCCTGAAGCGTATTGATTGATAATCCATAAACTTGTTATCAGGTTGCATCAGGCAGAGCGTGTCGAGCTACCATCCCTAAACTTACCATCTCATATCATAGTCTGTAGTAGTCTCAGCTCCTTTAAGAGACAATTACTGCAATTTCTATTAACAAGCTGGGGCAACACGCCCTAGTCATGTTATTATTTGATATTCATTATTAAAATATTTTTTCTTTTTTCAGTATTATTATTTTAAATCCTTAGGCTTACTCATATCTTAATTTCTGTTATCTAAGCTCAAGTGGTAGCTTGGAAGGCCACTCAATAAGCCCCTTTGGGTTTTTTTTTGGCACTTCCAGCACATCATGTATGTAACTAATCTTGTTTCTTATTGAAATATGTGCTTTCTGTATTTATTTTATTTTACCATAATTGTTATTATGTACATAATATGTGCAAATAAACTAAACTAAACTAATCCAGACCCAGAGCTCTCCCAGTAGTTTCAAACTCATCTCTCCTTTTCAACTTCGACTCTTCCATTCCTTCACCTGACCCCCCAGAAATGTCTTGGTTTGTCCTGGGTTGCCATTCTCATTCCTTCCCCTATGCATTGTCACTTGTCACGATCTATCAAGTCACTACAAGTATCTCCTCTGACCCCTTAACATGTTTTAAATGCTGAATATTAACTGTTGACCTCCATGAGGCGGGTTTAGAGTCCCTAAATATAAGAACAACAGGGCTAAAGAACACTTTTGTGCACCGGTCTGTTCTGCTTTTAAAGGTGTAGGGAAACGGAAATGGTGATCAATTTATTTTGAAGTTTCAACATGAAACACCGGTCTGAAGTTTCTGAACCAATCAGAGCGTCGCATCCCTTCAGGTAGCTAGGGACGGTAGCTATGCTATACGCAACACGCATGGTGTCTGTTTGTTTACAAATCAGATTGTCGGCCAGCTGGACCAGTTTACTGTTATGTGGCTTATTTCTACCCTATAATGTTTTCATATACATATTTTAGCGTGATGATTAACACATAGACTGCTACAGGTTCTAGCGGACCCTGGCTTACTGGTGCTGAAGGCTTAACATGGGCTTTTTGAACTTTTTGGGGGGCCCACAGCGAGGGGCCTCTTATAGCGAGAATCACAATCGCATAAATAAAAAGAAAGCCCAACTTGTCCACTTCAATTTAAAAAAAAAATTATGATTCTACCATCTTCCATTCTGGAGATATTGACCTTTTTCTAACACCTGCTTTTGCCTGCACGCTGCTTGTGAAAAAAAACAACAGAGATATGGAGGCCTGAAGTTGACAGACATTTCAGTTCAGTTTTTTTAGTTCAAAAGACCGATATAAAATTGAGCACAAATAATATCCTATACAAACCATATACCGAATGAAAGCCCTGAATGTCTACTTTTAGGAGGAAAACAGTACACATTGTACACATATACAGTTTGTCACTAATTGGCTATTGAATGCAGCTTGCGCCCACCAGAGAACTTTAGAGAAGGCATGGACCCGAAGAACTATTATTCACAAAATAAGGCCTATAGCGACATGTACATACTATATACCGTATGAAACAGTAGACTCTCTGCTTTCATAAGAAAAATACCACCCAGAAAAATCACACCCCTGTGAAGTGAGCAGTGCAATTGCACTGCTCACTTCACAGGGGTGTGATTTTTATTATTATTACAGTATTAGTATTTTTCTTATGAAAGCAGAGAGTCGACTGTTTCATACGGTATATAGTATGTACATGTCGCTATAGGCCTTATTTTGTGAATAATAGTTATTCAGGCCCATGCCATCTCTAAAGTTCTCTGAAAAAGATAATTTTAGAGAGCATGGACCTAACAACTAAATATTCACAAAATAAGGCCTATAGCGACATGTACATACTATATACCGTATGAAACAGAATACTCTCTGCTTTCATAAGAAAAATACTAATACTGTAATAATAATAGAAATCACACCCCAGTGAAGTGAGCAGTGCAATGTTGCACTGCTCACTTCACAACATTGCACTGCTCACTTCACAGGGGTGTGATTTTTATTATTACGAGTAAGACGCGCGAACGCGGAAGGCGAACGCAGATCGTAAATTGCAATAACAATTAGAATAAATTACAGACATGATCTGCAGGGTGTCATAGTTAGTGCTTGGACCACGCCAGCTCCATATATGGTCACAAAAGACGCCATCACACTCATGTCACCATGACTCAGCCATAACCATATAAGGAGTCCCCAAAGCAGGACCACGCCATCACACTCATGTCACCATGACTCACAAATCACTCAGCTCCATATATGGGCACAAAAGGGCCAGGTCCACATATACAGTAAGCGGGACAGACAGACACACACACACACACACACACACACACACACACACACACACACAGACAGACAGACAGACAGACGTGATCTGCTAGGTCTCATAGTAAGTGCTCATTGCATTCGCAATTACAGTATTAGTTTTTTTCTTATGAAAGCAGAGAGTCTTGATGCACATTATCTGATCATAAAACGGACTTGGAAACTTTCTTCAATCGTAGCCCCATATGTGCCCTCTCCCTACGCTCATTGAACTCATTCTGTGATTCGAGCTACAAACAATCGCAGTAACGGGGGGGGGGGGGGGGGCAACTAGGCTTTGAGGAAATGATCTTGCATAATCAACATTATTGTCGATTGTCGTGTGCCGCTCCAAACATGTCCAGACATACCACTAACCTCATCGATCCAGTCTCGCGTATCTATAAGGTGAGACGCGAGACTGGATCGGATTGTGTCTGGACATGTTTGGGAAAAAAAACAAGAAAAACAACGAGATGGATGCGGCAGCAGCAGAAGCAGCACGTCAACGTATTTGGAAGAAAAAAAACGAGAAAGCACCACCTGTCGTTGCAAGACAAACACCCGTATGTTGCTGATAGACAGATAATAATCGATCCGATTTTGTCCTGCCGTTCATTTTATCACATTAGGTGCAGGGCAGGCTGCTCGACGGTGAGTTTATAATAGCCTGTTGTAACGAGAAAGGGGGGTGGATTGGATGGTTGGATGCGAGCAGCGCAGCAGCAGTACGGCTTGCGATCAGCGACCAACGTATCATGGCGGGCCCTCGATAATGATGTGCAATCTGTCCATGACTAACTCCACATGTGTCTGGCAAACGTTACGTTATGAAATCAAATGCCGATCGTTGCAGGTTTATATACGGGCAGAGAGCAAATCGCGTTGTATCTTGTTCCGAGAATGAGAGTGAGTGCAAGCCTTGCAGTTGAAAGCAGTGGGGACTCGGGAGTGGGGGGGGAACTGCCAATGCGATCCAAGAGGAAGAGACCCCCCCCCCCACCATTCTCCCTCGGGAGAAACCATGTAGAAACAGGAGGGGAGGGGGAATCGAGTGTATTCACACAAACAAGAGCATTGTCCCATCCATTTTAGATCCCCTGACATCTGCGTTGGTCTATGCCGGACGGCCGTCTCCAATACGTCGTACGTCCTCGCATAGACCAACCAATAGGCGGTGCCAGACGCTTCTCAGACCAACACCTCTTTTCAGCAGGGGGGGGTTTTAACTCTTTTTAGAGCCGATCGGTGTTACATTATGAGTTGTCCGGGCGCAAATATAGTTGAACTATAGTAATCAATAAAAAAACGTTTTTTGGACCATAAAACGTATAAAAACGTTATGCGCTTCTTGCGCTTGGCTATAATAAAACGTTTAAAAACGCTTTCAGCATTCTATGAGTTAAGTTGAACCCCCCCCCAGAAGCAAAGATTTGAGCTAATGAAGAAAATTCAACGATCTGCGCGATTTAAAAACAAATAGCAGATCTACAAGCAACTAAAGCAGAACATAATGCTATGAAACACCGAAAGGGGTTCCCGTCAAGAATGGGTTAACCAGCCCGAAATTCTATTTTGGTCCCACTTTTAGACACAGAATAAAACATTTTATCATATTTCTTAACCTTGGACATTATTATTTCAGCAGTATTTTGCTGAACATTTAGGCTGTTCTAAACTGTATCCAGTTGTGACTGACTTCCCACTCCTGCCCTCCTCGCAAGAGACAGTCTTTGCACGTCATGCACAATATTATCGTTAAATAGCGAATATCTACCGAAATTGGGCTACATTATTGCAGTAAGTAATCTTTAGTGCATCGCACGCGCGCGATGCACTAAAGATTACTTACACACACATGTATGAAGTTGCTCCATTTACACACATAATCTCTTTCCCTCACCTCAGAAACCAAAGTTTAAGCTTTAAGACAACAGGGGAAATGAAACATTTGGAAGAGCAATGATTCCGTCAGTAAACAATACAACAACAATCGACAATAGAGAGCCACAACGACATAAAATAATTTTCGATCATGATTAAAAACTCAATCTGTGATCGGTCCCAAAAAACCTGATAAGGGCATCCCTAGTTCCAGCCCAAAGAGGCAGCCTTAACTGGCTGCATCACAGTGTGGTACGGTAACACGACCGCTCAGGACTGCAACAGGTTGCAGATCGAGGACCGTTAAAACAGCAGCTAAAATCATCGGCAGCACAGAACTACCCAGTCTCCATAACATCTACACCACTCGCTGTATGAAAAACGCCCACAACATCATGGAAGACACCAGCCATCCCGCAAATACCCTGTTCAAACCACTCCCTTCCAATAAACGCTACCAGAGCATCAAATCTCGTACCACCCGTCTCAGTAACAGTTTCTACCGCCAGGCAGTCAGGCTGCTGAACAGCTGACCTTGAACTGTTTTGCACTGTTTTGTCACTTCACTGCACTTATTTTCTGTTTTTTTTGTCTTTTCCTTGCACTATAGATGTTTGTTTATGTCCTGAGAGTGCTCTAAGCAAAATCATTTCATTGTATTTATACTCTGTATCTATCTATACACACCAGTAAGACGCGCAAACGCGGGAAGCGAACGCAGCTCGTACATATTTGGGTTTTTTTAAGATTTATTTTTAAGTTATTCTTTTTTTAAATTAAATTATTTTTAAGTTAAGTTTTTAACGTAGCCATAACCATATAAGGAGTCCCCAAAGCAGCTATACGTCCAAATATGGAGTGTGTTGCATAAATCACAAACAAATCACTCAGCTCCATATATGGGCACAAAGGGGGGACACACGGACAGACATGATCTGCTAGGTCTCATAGTAAGTGCTCACTGCATTCACAATCACTGCGTTCGCAATGACAAATAAACCTGGACCTGAACCCGAGCGTCCCTGGTTCCAGCCCATCCGTACCTCAGGCAGCCGGCCGTGTTGGTGAGAGACGTCTCCCACTCCAGGTGCCGGGGCTTGCAGTTCTCCTCGCCTCCACCGCCGGCGCCGTTGCTCATGGCCCGCTCCCAGCCCGAGTGGGCGACCATGACCTCGTCCGAGAGGGCGTGCAGCGCGTGGTCCACGATCTCCATCTTCACCGAGTCGTGAGACGACAGGTTCCACAGCGTGCCTAAAGGAGGGAGGGAGGACGGACGGACCCCCGGGTCAGCACCAGAACCACAGCACAATGTACAGTGTAGGCATGTAACGATATATCATATATCGACATATATCGATATTATATCCCGACGATATGTATCGATTTATTAAAAAATAAAAAATGTTTTAGGGGGGGCTAGTGTGTGATAAGAAATGTCAGCTGTAATCATATTCCATCATATTCACATGATTTTGGAGAGAAATGAGACAGTAGAGGCCTGGAGAGGAGCTGTATACAGTATGTGTCTGTGACTGTGCCCAGGTGATGGTCGTTATTGATGCTCATTAATACATCAAGGAAGGCAATTATCTTTGCAATGTAGTTAAATAAGAATTGTGAAAAACGCTTTGGGGGGGGGGAGGTAAATCATAAAAAATAAAAAAGAATTGGTCATTTGTCTGGAAAATCATTGTGTTGAAAATATCGTGAAAAATGGTATCGTGAACCTCATATCGTGATGCGTATCGTATCGTGAGTTGAGACGTATCGTTACATGCTAGTTACACGTTAGTACAGTGTCATATACAGTACATTTCATGAAACGATACTCGTATAGAGCAGTGTTGTTTTTGGCAGCAGCTTTTGATTTTAGTTTTAGTCATTAGTCTCTTGAATAGTTTTCACTTAGTTTTAGTCACATTTTAGTCACCAGGAATGTTTTAGTGTTAAGTCTAGTTTTAGTCATCATAAGATGTTATTAAGGGACAAAGAAGACACGCAGTGACTTTGGTCACTTCTTGTTTTTGTGTTTATTTTTCTTCTTCTCCTTCTTCCGCCAAAAATAGCTGTTCTGACTGAACCGTGCAGTTACTTTTCGTGAAACTCGGTAAACTGGTAGTGCCAAACGGCAATGCCAAACGGTGACTATGTGAAGCCCATGACCATCGGCCAAATGGTGGCGCTATAGCACTGAAAATTGAAAATTAAGTTGAAAATGCAAAGACAGACACGGGCATGTGCTCGAGTGACAAAGGGCACCTTGTGTCACCATCTGCCTTAATTAAGTGGTACTGTCTGAACGTCAAAATTAAATTATCTGTGCACCTGTGTGTGTGTGTGTGACCTCACTGCAGCGCAGCACTGATTGGCGTCTACTTTGAAATGTTTGACACAAAGGAGTGTTTGTCCTCATTCTGATGGAGACTAAAGGCTCCATTTTCGTCACCACTGAAACCCCCTTTTTTTTTGTTACTAGTTTGAAAACATTTTTGACTACCGGGTAGTTAAAATGGCCAGTCTACAAGCTCACAATGTAGTCAATGTAGATTGGCTAGTGGAACTATTCAAAAATCTTGTTCAAAATAGTAAAAAAAAAAAAGGCAAAGAAGTTTAGGGATAAGGGGTTTAAAGGACCACTTCACCACTTTTCAACCTATATTCATATAATAGGTCCTCACTAATAATCATGAAAAAATGGCGCAATTATTTCATACTCTGTCTGTGTCTCATAGGAGGGCTGTGGGCAGTTCAGAAACCGTCTTCCAGTGACATCATCGATGGGGAATACAAGCTAATAGAAACTGCAGGCTTTCTAGTCCTGAAAAGTTGCAATGCGAAAATGGAAGCCATCGTTCTCACGATAAAAGAAAATATATCTGCCTCATGATGATGTCACTGGAAGACGGTTTCTAAACTGCCCACAGCCCTCCTATGGGACAAAAATCGTGCAATTTTTTCATGATTATTAGTGAGGACCTATTATATGAACATAGGTTGAAAAGTGGTGAAGTGGTCCTTTAAGCGGTGACGAAAATGGAGCCCTATGTGTCCAAACTTTAACCAAACAAGCCTTGCCTGGGAGCTTTACAAAGTTACAGTGTGCGGGACGACTTTTCTATGTTTTTTATATTGTCTTATCCACTGTTAAGTGCCGCACCTGCCGCCTGTCCAGTGGATGTGCCAGTTCTAGTCTTTCAAAAAATTCCCGTTTCTCCCCGGAGAATAAAATCCAGGTAATTTGTGTTGTTTAACCCCTTTTGGTGTTAGCATTATGTTATGCTTTAGCTATTGAAAAATAGCATATCTACAAGCTCATAGCGCGCCACCGAGTGGCGCGCTAAGAGCTTATAGGTCTTGTAGGTCTCTAACGAAGAAGAAAGAAATCGAAGAAACATAGCTTTTTCAGAAAACTGTCAGGATGTAGAAGACATTTTTATAGAATCTGATCTCAGGTCAGAATGGAAGACTGTCAGGATGCAGAAGACATTTATAGAATCTGATCTCGGGTCAGAATGCGGGCTAACCTGTAATGGTGTCGGTGAGGTCCTGGTCTCGAGTCTTCCTCAGCAGGCGGATCAGGGCCGGGACTCCGTCACAGTTTTTAATGGCGATCTTGTTGTCGGGATCTCTGCCGTACGAGATGTTCTTCAGAGCTCCACAGGCTGCGTGGTGAACCTATACAGAGAGACACATGGTTTAGACTGCTCCACAGGCCGCGTGGTGAACCTATGCAGAGAGACACATGGTTTAAACTGCTCCACAGGCTGCGTGGTGAACCTATACAGAGACACAGGAGGCATGGTTTAAACTGCTCCACAGAGACACATGGTTTAGACTGCTCCACAGGCCGCGTGGTGAACCTACAACACAAGAGGCATGGTTTAGACTGCTCCACAGGCTGCGTGGTGAACCTATACAGAGAGACACATGGTTTAAACTGCTCCACAGGCCGCGTGGTGAACCTATACAGAGACACAGGAGGCATGGTTTAAACTGCTCCACAGAGACACATGGTTTAGACTGCTCCACAGGCCGCGTGGTGAACCTACAACACAAGAGGCATGGTTTAGACTGCTCCACAGGCTGCATGGTGAACCTATACAGAGAGACACATGGTTTAAACTGCTCCACAGGCCGCGTGGTGAACCTATACAGAGAGACACATGGTTTAAACTGCTCCACAGGCTGCGTGGTGAACCTATACAGAGAGACACATGGTTTAAACTGCTCCACAGGCTGCGTGGTGAACCTATACAGAGAGACACATGGTTTAAACTGCTCCACAGGCTGCGTGGTGAACCTATACAGAGAGACACATGGTTTAAACTGCTCCACAGGCCGCGTGGTGAACCTACAACACAAGAGGCATGGTTTAAACTGCTCCACAGGCCGCGTGGTGAACCTACACACAGAGACACATGGTTTAAACTGCTCCACAGGTTGCGTCGTGAACCTATACAGAGAGACACATGGTTTAGACTGCTCCACAGGCTGCGTGGTGAACCTATATGATATTTAATTATTTTACTTGTGTATAAAGCTCTCAATGGTCTCACACCTTCCTACCTACATGACTGCCTGCCTAAATATGTCCCAAACCGCCCCCTAAGCTTTGCCTAAAAAAATGGCAACTAAAAAATACGGGGAAGCAGCTTTTTGCTTCTACGGGCCGTCCGCATGGAACAAACAAACTCCCACTGTACCTTCGACAGGCAGCCTCTGTAGACATTTTTAAAGCACAGCTCAAGACCCACTTCTACAACATTGCTTTTAATTGATCTTTTATTTTTTGTTATTCATGTCCTCACTGTATTGCATTAATGCTCTTGTTTTTTAATGTTGTTGCCTTGCTTTTCTTTCTTTCTCCATTGCTCTGTAAAGCACTTTGAGCTGCATTTCATGTCATGAAAGGTGCTATACAAATAAAGTGTTATTATTATTATTATTATATAAAAGTAAGTGTTCCATACAGATTTATTGGCAGAAAGACGTTCCGATAACGGAGCGTAACGTACCTCCTTCTTGGGATTGTCCAACATGCTGACCAACGAGGGGATGCCCTTCATACGACGCACGTCGGTCTTCACCTGGAAAATACAGTCACATGTTAATAACGGCACTGACCTGAGATCAGATTAATACGAGGTTTCCACTGGACACACACACACTGGTCTGATTAACCCATTCTGACCTGAGATCAGATTCATTCGAGGTTTCCACTGGACACACACACACTGGTCTGATTAACCCATTCTGACCCGAGATCAGACTCATACGAGGTTTCCACTGGACACACACACTGGTCTGATTAACCCATTCTGACCTGAGATCAGATTCATACGAGGTTTCCACTGGACACACACACACTGGTCTGATTAACCCATTCTGACCTGAGATCAGATTTAAAAAAAGTCAGTCGTTCTTCGACTTTTTCAAAAATAGCAGACCTACAAGCTCGTAGCACGCCACTCGGTGGCGCGCTACGAGCTTGTAGATCTGCTATTTTTCAATAGCTAAAGCATAACATGATGGTAACACCAAAATGGGTTAAAATCTCTTTGAAACCTGAGATGGAACTCGTTCATTTTTTATTGATAAGGAGCACCTTATCGAGACGGGTTCTTATTGAGCCCCACTATCGAGCATTTTCTATGTTTGTGCCGTGTGTATGTACAGTATGTTTGAAATTCTTAATTTAGGAATACCCCATTGAGATACAGTATCTCGTTTTCGAGAGGGTCCTAACTATACAATCAATACAATACACAAAAAAGGAGAAAAACTAAAACACAAAACACAAAAAACAGGGTATTACAATAATAATAAAATGTATGTTTAGACTAAGCCTCCAAATACAATACTTGGGGAAAATATTGAAGAAACTGTAAACTGGTTAATGTTAATGGACCTTTAAAAGCCTCAAACAAAGCCAACAACTCACGACAGACACAATGTTGTGAAACCGAACAAATAATTAAACAGAAGAAGAAAAAAAATTAACAGAAGAAAAGCTTATAAAGTTCTGCAAATAAATACTTTCCGAAATGTCTATGGGGGAGAAAAGAATGAATGGGAAATTCTCTTCCCGGTGCCCTGGAAGTGGGACCCCCGGGAACTGTGACGTTGACTCCCTCCTCTGGGACCCCCTAGGACTGTGACGCTCACTCCCTCCTCTGGGACCCCCTAGGACTGTGACGTTCACTCCCTCCTCTGGGACCCCCTAGGACTGTGACGTTCACTCCCTCCTCTGTGACCCCTAGGACTGTGACGTTCACTCCTTCCTCTGTGACCCCTAGGACTGTGACGTTCACTCCCTCCTCTGTGACCCCTAGGACTGTGACGTTCACTCCCTCCTCTGTGACCCCTAGGACTGTGACGTTCACTCGCTCCTCTGGGACCCCCTAGGACTGTGACGTTCACTCCCTCCTCTGGGACCCCCTAGGACTGTGACGTTCACTCCCTCCTCTGGGACCCCCTAGGACTGTGACGTTCACTCCCTCCTCTGGGACCCCTAGGACTGTGACGTTCACTCCCTCCTCTGGGACCCCTAGGACTGTGACGTTCACTCCCTCCTCTGGGACCCCTAGGACTGTGACGTTCACTCCCTCCTCTGGGACCCCCTAGGACTGTGACGCTCACTCCCTCCTCTGGGACCCCTAGGACTGTGACGCTCACTCGCTCCTCTGGGACCCCCTAGGACTGTGACGCTCACTCGCTCCTCTGGGACCCCCTAGGACTGTGACGCTCACTCCCTCCTCTGGGACCCCTAGGACTGTGACGCTCACTCCCTCCTCTGGGACCCCTAGGACTGTGATGCTCACTCCCTCCTCTGGGACCCCCTAGGACTGTGACGTTCAATCCCTCCTCTGGGACCCCTAGGACTGTGATGCTCACTCCCTACTCTTACCTTGTATTTCTTTTTTTTTAATAATTTTTATCCCACAATTTTGTAACCCATTTTTCACCCCTGTGTCAATTATCTAATGTGATATCCTGGGCTCTACACACCCTCCGCCAACCTGGGGAGAGCAACGGACTTAACTCATGCTTCCTTCATGCCTGAGTGTCCAAGTTGCTCCTTTACACCTGACAGGGGGGGAGTTTCCCTGGTTGGACGTAGCGCGTGGAAGGAACACGTTATTCCAACCAGTTCCTTTCCCCTCCATCAGGCGCCCCGGCTGGCCAGGGGGAGGCAGTTTAGAGACCAGGATTACTGCATGTTTTTTGTGAGGGTACCTACCCTAGGGGACACGGGGAGAACACGTGAGGGTATCTACCCTAGGGGACACGGGGAGAACATGTGAGGGTACCTACCCTAGGGGACACGGGGAGAACATGTGAGGGTACCTACCCTAGGGGACACGGGGAGAACACGTGAGGGTACCTACCCTAGGGGACACGGGGAGAACACGTGAGGGTACCTACCCTAGGGGACACGGGGAGAACACGCGAGGGTACCTACCCTAGGGGACACGGGGAGAACACGTGAGGGTACCTACCCTAGGGGACACGGGGAGAACATGTGAGGGTACCTACCCTAGGGGACACGGGGAGAACATGTGAGGGTACCTACCCTAGGGGACACGGGGAGAACATGTGAGGGTACCTACCCTAGGGGACACGGGGAGAACACGTGAGGGTACCTACCCTAGGGGACACGGGGAGAACACGTGAGGGTACCTACCCTAGGGGACACGGGGAGAACATGCGAGGGTACCTACCCTAGGGGACACGGGGAGAACACGCGAGGGTACCTACCCTAGGGGACACGGGGAGAACACGCGAGGGTACCTACCCTAGGGGACACGGGGAGAACATGTGAGGGTACCTACCCTAGGGGACACGGGGAGAACACGCGAGGGTACCTACCCTAGGGGACACGGGGGGAACACGTGAGGGTACCTACCCTAGGGGACACGGGGAGAACACGCGAGGGTACCTACCCTAGGGGACACGGGCAGAACACGCGAGGGTACCTACCCTAGGGGACACGGGGAGAACACGCCAAACCTTGTCGTACCTTGTCGTTCTTGAAGGTGAGGTGCTGCAGGTAGGCGGCGGCGTTGCTCCTCACAGGGTCCAGCCTATAGTTGAGCATGGCGATGACCTCGGGCAGCTCCGGCTGGCGCCAGCTCCCGGGCGGCGGCGGGCCTTTCCTCAGCGTGCTGTCCAGCGAGGCCATGCTCCCCCGCTCGCCCTGGGCCAGGGGAGCCCCGCCTCCCCAGTAATACATGTCCCCCGCCGCGCTCATGTCCCCGTCCAGCGTCCCCTCGTAACTCCTGAGACGAGAGGTCGGTTCGTTAGTACCATAGTGTTGTTTTCGTCGACTAAAACTAAGACGAAAAATGTCCATCGACTACCTATTTTTACTGATGAAAACAAATGGAAACTAAATGAAAACTAAGCTACGATGACTAAAACTATAAGACTAAATATACTGACAATTTCGTCGACAAATAAAAACTAGACTAAAATGTTAGGAAGGGACTATAGTGGACAAGAGATCCAGTATAAGTCATTTTACACTTGGTTGCATGCTGAAAATAGCAGATCTACAAGCTCACAACGCGTCACGACGCGTTGTGAGCTTGTAGATCGGCTATTTTCAGCAAGTGTAAAAACACTCATTACGACGGCATCAAGGCCCGCCAAAATACTATTTAGTCGACTAAATCAACTGTAGATTTAGTCGACTAAAATCTTATGACATTTAGTCGACTAAAACTAGACTAAACACTAAGACATTCCAGGTGACTAAAATGTGACTAAAACTAAATTAAGTTTCAGTCTAAAGACTATGACTAAACAAAAATAGAAATTTGCTGCCAAAAACAACACTGGTTAGTACCAATTATATTTGCCGTATTTTAGCTTCCACCGCTGCTGCTGCGGCAAAGGTTGCTTCTGCGGCGTGACGTTGGTTAGTACTGTCAAAACGCACGTGTCGACTAAATCAACTGTAGATTTAGTCGACTAAAATCCTGTGACAAATAGTCGACTAAAACTATACTAACACTAGCACATTTCCAGGTGACTAAAATGTGACTAAAACTAAATTATTCAAAAGACTAATGACTAAAACAAAAAATTGCTGCCAAAAACAACACTGGGAGAGACGAGAGGTCGGCTCGTTAGTGCCAATTATATTTGCCGTATTTTTAGCTTCCCCGCTGCCAAGGCAACTAGTCTACTTGCCAGAATGTGAACCTTGGACATTTTGAGGACCCTAATGTTTTATTATTGTTATAAAGGTTGAGTATGGGTCTCCCCCAGCATTTAGAAAACTGCCGGATGCTAGCTTGCATTATGTTGGGCGATTTTCATAATTAGCATAATACGCTGGGGTACCATTAACATACAATGTATTCTCATACTGATGTCGAAAAATCAAAATCTTCTAAATCACGACAATTTTCTGAAAGATTTGAGGCACATTTCAACGATTTTTTTCAAAAATAGCAGACCTACAAGTTCATAGTCCCATTTTGGACTGATAAAATATATATAATAATATAATAATATATAATAATAATATATTATATATTATATATTATATATTATATTATATATAATATATTAATTATTTATTAATTATTATAATATATATATATAAATGCACCATTTATTAAAAAAAAGGCTTCTAAATCATAATAGTTTTCTGAATAACCCACGTTTCTATGTCAGTGGTGCTCAACCTTTTTCATGTCAAGGACCCCCAGAATTATCTCTATTGGGCCACGGACCACCCATCTCAAAAGATGTAGTTCCAGGGACCCCTCCTCCCAGAAGCAAATATTTTAGTTAAAAATGTACTCTCTGAAATATATATTCAAAGATTTGCACCACATTTTGACGACTTTTCACAAAAATAGCAGACCTACAAGCTCGTAGCGTGCCACTCGGTGGCGCGCTACGAGCTTGTAGATCTGCTATTTTTCGACAGCTAAATGATAACATAATGTATGTTAACACCAAAAGGGGGTTCCCCGGCCGGGGGGGGGGGGGTTCTGGTCTTACCCGGTCCGGCGCGGGGGTCCGTGCAGGAAGGCGTGGTGGTTCCGGGGAACGGTGCTGTAGTGGATGGGCGGTCCCATCCCATAGTCGGGCTCATCGTAACCCATGCTGCGCTGGTCGTCCTCAAGGCCGTAGGGTTCTGGGACGAACCTCTGGAGGCCCGAGAGCTCCATGTTGCTTCCCATACGGACCTACACACACCCAGGGGGATACACACACTGATGTTACTGACAGCTACACACACCCAGGGATACACACTAGGGCATTAATGACTTTTCCAAGTCGACTTGTCAGACAGCAAAGTCGAAGTGGGGCGGGTGGAGGTGCCGCACGCTCAAATACAGAGCATGTCAAACAAAGCACTGCACATTCAGTGGCCTCTCCAATATGACACAGTGTACTGTATGTATCATCTATATATCAGAGGTTCCCAAACACCGGTGCTGGTCCGCGGGACACGTGCCACTGGTAGCCTACGCGAGAGGGGAATTACAAGATTTGTGTCGTTTTAAAATTCCATTTAAAAACACTGAGAAAAGAGAGAGGACGTGTAGAGCGCGACGCTCAATCACCCGTTGGAATGCAAACGCTTGAAGGTTCTGATTGTGATTGTGGAGGGGGGGGACGGGGGGGGGGGGGACGAGACGACGGGGACAGCGGTGAAAAGTTGACTTGTCCGTTCACTGACTGATTTATAAACGGCTTGGAGTCAGTGTTACTTGCATGTTGCGTAGCACTGTTGGTATCTTTACCGTTCATCATGTATGCTCTGCTGGCAGCAGCAGCTGTAGGCTATTTTGTCACGATCGCGTTAATGACACCAAACGCTACACGCGGTGCCGGTACAGGATTATGTCAAAATGAAAAGATGATGTTATCCAGGTAAAGTAGTGGCATTGGCACACAGCGGCCCGAGAATACAATGAAAAATATAACATTATTATTCTCCTCCTCCTCCTCCTCCTCCTCCTCCAACAACTCGATAACGTTCTCATGTTAGTTTGTTACTTATTTTCTGAGCCATGCAAATAAACAACAACCAGCACTGACCGGAGACTGAGAGGTTCATGTGCCCCCGCGCGTAAAGCTTAACCAGAAACAGGACAGTCATTGCGTCAGCACGGATGTAGCCTCGGAAACCCAGACGCTTTATTTCCAGCACGGAGGTGAGGGGGATATCGTTTGGGGGTAACGTTGTTACTTCTCTGACACATGCACAGCTGCATTTGGTTTTTAATTAAGGGCGCGTTCTGAATGCAATGCAAACTAATAGGCGAGTGCGCTCTGGTGCATATACTGTATGCAAAGGGAAAGAATGACTTCTGTCCGTGACAATAATCAATGCTACAGTTTGAATTCTGTACACACGCACACACAGAGCAAAAAATATGATATGGGGAAAACTTTAGACTTCTCCTAATCCGAATCGACTTGTGTTAATGAAATCGATAAATAGTTTTTTTAGTGAATGCCCTAATACACACACTGATGTTACTGACATGTCGCTGCCCATGGGGACCTACACACAGCGGTTTTGTGTAGGTACAGGAGATGAATGTATAAACCAGTAAGACGCGCAAACGCGGGAAGCGAACGCAGCTCGTACATATTTGGGGTTTTTTAAGAGTTTTTTAATAAGTTAAGTTATTATTTGTTTAAGTTAAGTTATTTTTAAGTTAAGTTTTTTTTTAACTTAGCCATAACCATATAAGGAGTCCTGTAAGCAGCTATACGTCCAGAGGGACACACGGACAGACAGACAGACACACAGACATGATCTGCTAGGTCTCATAGTAAGTGCTCACTGCGTTCGCAATAAGTGGCTGAGAGGCGATGGGATGGGCCAGGTTGTCAGACGACGCGCTCCGCAAAAACAAAAGGATTTTGCTGGGTCCAAAACAATGCGTTTAAGGTGTTTTATTAAAGCCAGGTGCATAACTCAAACGGTGCTCAAACATAAAGCAAAGTACTGGTAGTCACAGCGATCAGACGTAAATAAAGTAAATAAAAGAAAGCAAAATAAGCGGTATAAAGCGGTCAACACACACACCCCCTCTCTCTCACGGTGTGTGAAGCAGGTGAACTAGGTGAGGTATAGAATGAATCAGGCCCGCCCCTATTGTATATGCCCATCAATCATCCACGTCAATCACCAGTGACAGCCCACTCATTCCATAGACCAAACATAATAATAAACCAATTCATGGCTTCTACAGTAAGATGTTATCAAGCAGCTGAACAGTTCATTTATTATGAGACAATACAATCTTGACAATCTGTCACATACTGTATATCTTCGGAAAGATCGGCTTGTCGCAGTGGGCAAAAAAAATTACACCGGGCTAAAATTCTTCCCAGAACACCTTCAACAATGCTGCGTGCTCTCATGTCAATCAAGGAATACTCACCGTGACAACTCTGGTACCGATTACTTGTAACTACCAGAATAATGTAAGTAATAATCAAATCCAACTATTAAGCTTAACCCATTTTGGACTGATTAAAAAAAAAAAGGTTTCTAAATCCTAACAGTTTTCTGAAAACCCCATGTTTCTATGTCAGTGGTGCTCAAACTTTTTCATGTCAAGGACCCCCAGAATTATCTCTATTGGGCCACGGACCCCCATCTCAAAATATCTTGTTCCAGGGACAATGAATACATGACTCTGATCGAAAGCACATTCAATGATTCAAGTAGTCCAGTTGTCAAGCCAGAGACTAGAGCAGGGTTCCCCAAACATTCATCCACCCATTCATCCACTATCCATCCATCCACCCACCCACCCATCCATCCATCCATCCATCCATACACACCTGTGGCTGAGCAGCGTAGGGGTCCAATTGGTTCCTGCTGGGAGCTCTGTAACTTGGATCCAGAGTTCTGTAGCCGTCTGGGTGGACGGGTCTGTGGAGGGGGGGATGAGGAGGAGGAGAAGAGGAAGGACAGTTTCTATGATCAAAATTTGCTGTCAAAATCAACAGTGGAATGTAGGAACATCTGAGGAATTAACAAACGCTTATTCTTGGAAAAAGACGACAGTGTGACGAACACCGTCGTTCTATTCCCACACACACACACACCGTCGGTTACCTGTAGCGGTCGTCCATGCGCGCCCCTCTGGTCAGACTGGCGTAGGTTTCGGAGGGCGGTCCGGGGCGGTAGTCGTCGTAGACGCCCCCCGGGGGCCCGTAGTGGTAGTTGCGCGGCACCGTGTGGGTGGGGTAGTCCATGGGGCCCCCCGGGGGTCCCGGGGGGGCCTGGCGGTAGACGCGCTCCATGGGCGTGGTGTAGCCCCCCACCCCCGAGCCCCCCCCGTCCAGAGACATGGTGTCGGACATGGAGGGGATGACCGTACGCGTGGTGGTGGTCTTCACCACCTTCTTCACCTGGGAGAGAACAGGAGAAGAAGCTATTTAGGCATTTAGCGGAGGCCCTTAAAGGATTTGGTCTGATTTAAAGCAGTAGAAGTGCCTGCCAGACAGACAATCAGATGAAATGAAGGCAGGTGTAGAGTAGAGTGTAGACTAGTGAACTGAACATGTTCTCTTTATATCAAGTACTTCATACCAGCCCCTTATGAAACTACTTCTCCCCAAATCCAAATGGATTTCATTTTCCATCCAGAATGGCAAGTAACTAGCATACAATGAGAACTGAGAAGATCTCCACAAAGGTTTACTCATCAAAACTGATTATGTAACTGTAACCATCAAAGCATGCACTCAACATATAATGGTTATGTGACCATGGCATGTGCATAATATAAAATCTTTAAAGTCTTTTATTATTATTTTTGGGGGGGGGGGTGGGTTCAATTAATCGATTATTAATTGGCACAGCTGTCGACTATTCGATTTGGCTGATGGTCACTTTGTGGCACTTTGTACCGTCTACATTCCGGCGGTCACCCGTCTCTCTTTCTCTATATATACTGTATATACTGTATAATATAACATACGGTAGTTTCTGTGCGCCGCGTGGTCCCGTCGTCGCTGGTCTCCACAGAGATAACGGGGATAGACTCCTGGGGGTCTTCCTCCACTGTGAACGTCTCCTGCACCATCTGGCCAGGCTCCATCATGAACTGTACACACACACAAGGAATAAAGCAAAAAATATAAAATCTATGTGAGGGTAGGTACCCTCACAAAAAACATGCAGTAATCCTGGTCTCTAAACTGCCTCCCCCTGCCCAGCCGGGGCGCCTGATGGAGGGGAAAGGAACTGGTTGGAATAACGTGTTCCTTCCACGCGCTACGTCCAACCAGGGAAACTCCCCCCTGTCAGATGTAAAGGAGCAACTTGGACACTCGGGCATGAAGGAAGCATGAGTTCAAGTCCGTTGCTCTCCCCTTGTCCCCCATATATGGGGACTAGGTTGCTCTCCCCTTGTCCCCCATATATGGGGACTAGGTTGGTGGAGGGTGTGTAGAGCCCAGGATCACATTAGATGATTGACATAGGGGTGAAAAATGGCTTACAAAATCGTGGAATAAAAATTATAAAAAATAAAATAAAATGCAAGGAATAAAGCAAAAAATATAAAATCTCTGAAAGACTGACAAATGTAATGATGATGTTTTATTTAGAACCAGATGTAGAAATCACAGATTGAATTTGCACGGTTGCCGTTGATATTTCTGAGACCCGTTCATGTTTCTGGAAGATGATGTTTCTAAACTTGTATTCTATTGATTATAGTTTGATCACTTCAAATACTCTTTCAACTTAAACCAATTCTGGGCGCCCCCCCTTTTGGTGTTTTGAGCATTATGTTATACTTTAGCTATTGAAAAGTTGTGAAAATGTGGCGCAAATTGTTGGATATAGATTTATTACGTTTAAGTTTTTAAATAAAATCTTTGCTTAAAACATAGCTTTTTCAGAAAACTGTCAGGATGTAGAAGACATTTTTAGAATCTGATCTCGGGTCAAAATGGGTTAAAATACTGTAACTGCCAGCCAATATCTACAAGCTCACAACACGTTGCAGTGCAACGTGTTGTTGCGATGGATTGTAGTAGATCGGCTATTCTCGGTGCGTAGCGTGCATTCACATAAGACACGCTGACTTCTATGGAATTTAAATGACTGTCTGCAATCAGTCGTGGCGACTGATATGAGAACTTGAATCCATGTGTATGCAGGAAGCCCTAACTGTGCAGATCAAGTAAAACAGTACTAATAGAAGTTGGGCCGACTTTTCACCCAGTTGAGCAAGAGGGGAAAAAAGCAACTAAACTGACTCAAAGCCACCATAAACCACTATTGTCTTGATATGTTGGTGTAATTAATTACTTTAATGTTTAAGTGTCAGATAAAAATGTTTAAATGTTGTTGTAGGGGAGGATGTCTACTTTTAAGAGGCCGCAGTGATGTTTCCTCATAAATCGTTAATTATTATTGTATTATGGAGAAAAATAAGTGCTAGAATTCAGTTGTTCTGTGGACATGCCCAACAGTTAATTTACACCCATTCTGGGAGAGAACCCCTTTTGGTGTTTTACCCCCTTAGGCCGGGAACCCATTTTGGGGTTCTGTACAGTATGTACAGTATTAAAAAATGTAAAATATTTGATTCTGCTATATAAATATTTGAAGTTTTTCAGAAAACTTCGTCATGATTTAGAGGCGTTTTTAGAATCGGTCTCAGGCCTAAATGGGTCAAGAATACTTGCACAAGAGACTGGGGTTCTATTGCCTATATTATTTCATTACACACCGTATGCACGCGTATATTTGATATCGTTTTGTTCTTTGACTTTTATTAATAAAGACCGCGTCAAAACAACAATGAATAAATAATGAATTATGGATACTTGTGTGAATCACGCAGACAGTCGAGACAACATTCCACATTCTCTTCCATTTCCTGGTTGTCGAGGTGCAATGCAGTCACTTTGGCAGGAAGTGACAGAACGGTATGTTATTTTGACTGAACTGAAGTGATGCAATATTAATAATATGAATGTGAAAATAAACCAATATACACACAGGGAAGACATCGTCTAGAGGAGGAACGTCAACTCCGCTCCATTGGACGCTATATAACGGAAACGCTACCAAAATGGTGCTTTGAGTTTGTTGATAATAAAGTTATGAAGTTGTGTATACTGTACACTCTCAGGGTTAAATCAACATTGATTTTACGATATCATTTGGGGGTCCCAGAGATAGAAATGCCATTAATTAACCCATTTTGACCTGGGAACGATTCTGCAAATGTCTTCTACATCCTGACTGTTTTCATGAAAAAGCTATGTCAGTCCTTCTCAAACACTTTCATGTCACTTTTCACGATTCTTCAAGAATAGCAGACCTACAAGCTCGTATGAGCTTGTAGATCTGCTATTTTTCAATAGCTAAAGCATAGCATAATTCTAACACCAAAAGGGGTTCCCGCCCAGAATGGGTTAAATGGGGGAGGGGAGGGGGGTCTGTAGACTAATATGCATGTGAAACTGGGGGGGGTCCTTGAAATGAAACGGGTTGAGAATCACAGCTAGAGCCGTCAAAATCTTCTCTGTACGGGGAGGGGGGGAAGGGGGGTCCCTGGCATATCTTTTCAAGTGGGGGTCCGCAGGGCTGAATACTGTAAATGTGGGGGTCCTTACGTGATGTGTCCCGTTGATGTATCCCTCGTTCAGTGTGAGCCTCTCCAAGTCTGCATCACAAGGAATACGCCCGTTCTGCAGGGAGGAGGAGAGAGAACGCAACGGAGAAAATGTTAGGAAACGCCACGCAAAGCTATAGGAGATGAAACCAGTATTGTTTTTGTTGACTAAAACTAAGACGATAAATGTCCGTCGACTACCTTTTTCCACTGACAAAAACTAATGGAAACTAAATGAAAACTTAGCTATGATGACTAAAACTAAGACTAAATATACTGACAATTTCGTCGACAAATAAAAACTAGACTAAAATGTTATGGAGGGACTAGTGGACAAGAGATCCAGTATATTTTACTCTTGCTTGGTTGCATGCTGAAAATAGCTGATCTACAAGCTCACGTGTAAAAACACTCATTACGACGGCATCAAGGCACGCCAAAACACATTTTAGTCGACTAAATCACCTGTAGATCTAGTCGACTAAAATCTTATGACATTTTAGTCGAATAAAACTAAGACTAACACTAAGACATTTCCAGGTGACTAAAATAAAATGTGACTAAAACTAAATTAAGTTTCAGTCCCCAAAGACTATGATGACTAAACTAAAAATCGAAATTTGCTGCCAAAAACAACACTGGATGAAACGCTGACACATCATCTCAGGAGGAGGAGCCATGCAACATGTGTTGGAACACAGGAGAGAGCGACATGGATGGATGGATGGATACACACATGAGATGTGGACGACACAGCAGCGACGCACATAGAATGACTGGACAGTATACGCCACTGTTCAGGGCAGCTGAACTATACACCAAACAACTTGGGAGCAGCAGCTTACATACTACCGAACAACCATGATGAAAATGAGTATGAGTATCACACATACATGTGGGTGGCTGCATGCACACATCATGCACAAAGACTGTTTTATGATCCATACATACATTCCTCTCACCCACAAAACAATGACAAAGCCATGATGACAATCAGGGAAAAAGAAACGGCTTTTCTGTTCTTTTCGTTTTTTTCCAACATTAATGTCAACATTACCCAACCGACCACATGGAGGGAGGTGGTAATGGGTGTGGCAGTTTGTGTGGTGTTTGGCCCATTCCTGCCACACGGGGAGCCGAGGAGCGCTAAGGCAACCAACGACAGTTTACAACAAAAGGTGTAAAAGAAGTACACAGAGAGAGAGAGAGAGGGGGGGGGGGGGGGAGGGGGGGGGGCTGGTTGCTCAACAACACTGTTAAGGATCGGGCGCTGCTGCTGCCCTCATATCAAAAACACACCAGAGAGAGAGTAGTGTCAGGTATTCACAGCGAGTCAGCCAGCCATAGAAAGAATTTGGGGGGAGACCACAGTTACCCCCAAACACTGGGTCAGGAACCATTTATGGGTCACGGACACATTTGTACGGGTCCATTTATTTTTTGTAGTTTCCTATACATTTTAATTATCATGATTTATCATGATTTCAAAACATGCCCAAAAAACATGCCCAATCTGGGTTGTACATGGTTTGTTGCACTCCCTCTGGTGTTGTGAGTGTGGACTTCGTTTACATTAAGGAAGTATTTAGACAGGTACATGGGTATCTTGGTGGTGTATCGAATCTTGTGGACCATGCCCAAGAATTAAAAACAAATTTAATTTAAAAAATAATTCAGTAATTTAAATGAAGGAATAAAAGAATAATCTTAAGAAATTCCATGAACTAGAACCGAAAATATTCAAGTAGTGAAAATAGCTGACCTACAAAGCTCACAACGCGTCGCTTCGCGCTGTGTTGTGAGCTTGTAGATCGGCTATTTTCACTAAGTTTGGATCTCGAGCAAATATCGAATTTCGAGCGAGGAAGGAAGGAAGGAAGGTAGGAAGGAAGAAAAGTAGGAAGGAAGGTAACGTAACAAACAAGCAGCTCCCGAGAATAGAACCCAGCAGGGAGGAGAGGAGAGGGAAGAGGGGCTGCCTGGCAGAACGGAGAACAAGTGAGAACCTGTCAGTCTTTTTAATAAGAACGAAGAGTGTTTGGTTGCCTTGTGGAGGGAGAGAGGCAGAGGCATGTCGAAGGCAGCCTCTGGCCTTTTGTAAACACCACGACTCAGGAGAGATAAGAGAAAACCGGCACAGGCCACATTTCTCACGCACGCCACGCCATACAACGCACGCCCTATTTAACCTGCATTCTGTGCGACATTCTGTGCATTTCTGCTTTTATCATCAACCCCCGCCACAGATTACCTGGGGAAGGAATCGAGACTCACTTGACCTCCCGGTAATGTGTGTGCACACCGGGCAATCAATCAATCAATCATGCAGGAGAGAAAGTATAATCGCGGTATGTGGACAGGACACTAGCACAGCGCTATAGCTTGGTTTCCGTTGGGCGTGTCATGTGTTTCAGAAGTAGCCTGGGGGCCACATTATGTGACACAGTTTTAGTAAACAAGGAGTCGTGTGAATAATGACTGAGCAGTGCCTGCTGCGCTGCCTGTCTGCCTGTCGTCGGTATGTCCATGATGTATGCGTCAGAGGAAATGAAGGAGGAGGATGATGTCACATTTCAGTCTGTATTAAGGCCACTTGACTGACTCCCTGGTCATACAGGTGGTGGTGGGGGGGGCATGGCAGAAGACTCCCTGGTCATAGAGGTGGGGGCGTGGCAGAATGTTTCTATGTCAGTCGTTCCGTTGATTTTTCAAAAAATAGCAGACCTACAAGCTCACAGCGTGATAGCGCGCCACTCAATAATAAGAACACTTACGTTTAATATGTATCTGCAGTTTCTGCAATGTACAAATCCAACTTTGTTTAGTGTGGTAATAAATAATGCTCCCGCAGTATTTAAATTGTTTTTATTGCGGACTGCGGAGCTCCTGAGACGTAGGTTCTGTCAGAGGAGAGCTCTAGGCTCGGTGTGTGTGTGTGTGTGTGTGTGTGTGTGTGTGTGTGTGTGCGCGCGCACACACACAGCTGTGCTGCATAATAATTAGGAGAGAGGACAAGAGTTTAGGTGCGGAGCGAGAGAGATAGAATGTAAAACACGTTGTTTCAAAGTCTTTATAGTTTTTATGTGCTTTTGTGTGCGTGTGCGTGTGCGTGTGTGTGTGTGCGCGCGTGCATGCGTGTGTGCGCGTGTGTGTGTGGAGCAGACAGCAGCATGCTGCTGAAGCAAGTCCAGTCTGGGTGAAATTCACATCGGAAAATTAATATAACGGCGTGTGAGCCCCCGCCGGGTCGGGTCCCGACGGGCTTGCAGGTCTCTAAGCCCTAGATATGGATTCAAATGACACGATTACAATCAAGAACACATCATCAATCATGATCCAAACAACAACAAAAAGCAGAACAACAAAGGCACAACAATGACAATAATAATATATCAAAGCAAGCTGTAGAACCTCTGTCCTCTGCATGCCAACATGAAGTGAGTTGAATGGAGGACACGATCAGTCTGTTGGGATGACTGACGGACAGGAGGGAGATGATGGGAACGTTATTCAGGAATGACACGGAGGAGGAGGAGGAGGACGAGGGTTACGGAGAACGTCCCCATGGGAGGGTGGAAACGATGCGTGAATTTGTGACGGTGATCACCAATGGATGAGGATGAGGATGACGACAATGGGGTGGGTGGGTGAACTCACTCGGACCCACAGCCAGGCAGGGTCCGGGCGCGGCGGGCGGGCGGAGGGCTGGGTCGTTTGTTTACCTGCATGGTGGTGGGGAGGGGGACGCGGGGCAGGGTACCAGTGCACGACCTCCTCTCCTCCTCCAGCGCCCGGCTCAGCATCTCAAACTGCCTCTCCTGCTCCCTCACCGAGGCGAGCAGGGAGGCCGTGCTCTGAGTGGCACACTGCTCCATTCACACCCTGTCTGTCTGTCCTTCTGCCTGTCTGTCTGCCTGTCTGTCTGTCACGCTGAGAGGCAGAGCACAGCACAGCCAAGGAGGAGAGATGTGGAGTCAAGATAAAAGATTTTATTTTTAAAACCAGCATCCAGTGTAAAGAAAGAGTTAAGGCACCAATATGATTTACCCTACAGCAGAAACAGGTTAGACGGAAGAGAAAAAAAACACCCGAAACCGACAAACCAGTGAACCGTCAAGTTAGGATACAGTCAGGATATAATTAGGGGGGGGGGGGGGGGGCACACAACATATCATCCTGATCATAGACTGTAAAGGTAGCCACACCCCTCAGAAGATAACCGACTTTATGGTCATTTTTTAAATAAATGGGACTATCATTTTCCAAAAAGAATATTATGACTTGAGACTTTAAACTAGTGACTGGAAGCAGAAAGTATTCATGACCATGTTTATTAAGGTAATACAGTCTAGGTGAAGTTGGGCCCAAATACATGGACCTCTATGGAGATATGGGGTTTTTTTGGGCCCAATGACAGCGCCACAACAGGCACTGTCATTGTCAACAGAATATGAACTTTCAGGAAGTGAGGATTTCCTACTGGCTTCAGACACTATTGGCTTCACTGCTCCCCTGCATGAAACCTGCAGCAGTAGGTGAGTATAATTACTTTTATCTGTGTTTGTTTTGGTTTCTGGTTGAGCTGCTAAACAAATAAAACGTCTTCCTGCTGCTTAACGACTAGCCTACAAATACACTGTTGCGTCTGCCTGTGTGGGCGACAGAACAGTAGAGACGTCCGTAGGCCAATCAAAGTTCCAAAAAGTCCAAGGGCCGCAAGCTAGAAATGTCAGTATTATTTTGAAACTTTACAAATGTATTTTGTAAACAGACTCCTGCATGACACTACACACTAGTGTAAAGGAAACACACAGTAAAAAGAGACTAATTTACATCTATAAGGCCAAACCTCAAATGAACCAAAACATTGTGATTTATATTTAATGAAGTTACAAAATGAGGCTTCATTCACAAAATGTAAGAAACAATACAATACCCACAATCTTGTTCATAACAATGAAAATAATGAGCATGTCGCGCCTGGCTGTCACAGACATGTGCAGAGCAAGTTCAGTCAGGAAACCTCACTGCAGTTGCTGCCGGCCCTTTAATTGGGCCGCATGAGCATCACTTTCACATGATTCACTTCATCCAATCACAGTCACACACTGACTCATTCCATCTTCATACCGGCTATTTAATCGTTACAATCCATCTCCGCAGCCATTAGCATTAGGCTAACAGAGGCACAATAAGATCACAGAGGCCACTGGACACCATTTGAACAAAATTGTGTGACACTGATAAATAAGCAGAATGACTGTCGATGAGCAACAAAAACCTCTGGAAAATGTTCCACAAAAAAACCACAGTCGTCATTTCGCCAATGATTGTGTGAAAGCCCTAATCATGCAGTCCTAGATGAAACTAACAACATTTAAACTTCCCTGCAACTCCTCCTCCAAAAACACCTTTTAAAATAGGAGGTGGTGGAGAACGTTCTATCGCTTTAACTGTACAGCCTTTAAAACCAGGAAAAGGCAATATCTCACATCAGAATACATTTATTGGCCTAGTAGTATGATCGAATATGACGGTGAGGAATTTGACTTGGCTCTCACAACTAAGCCATATCATGATTTAAAAACAAGTCTTACAGTTACAAACGTACGGTTACTTTCCCACAAAACCAACTTTTTACGTCAGTTTTTTGTTGTAATAATAATCATCAATACAACAATATTAAACTAAATAGATTATTGTTTTAGCCCTAAGCATGCGGTCCTATAGACTAAACTAACACAATATATAACTTCCCTGCTGCAACTCCTCTGGCAACAAACCTGATTTAAAAATAGAGGTGAAACTGAAAAGTGAGACAAACCAGAGCAGAGGAGAAGAGAGTGTGTGTGTGTGTGTGTGTGTGTGTGTGTGTGTGTGTGTGTGTGTGTGTGTGTGTGTGTGTGTGTGTGTGTGTGTGTGTGTTCATGGACAGCGTGTGATGCTTGTTAACAGGTCTTCTGTCTCCGTTCCCACTGGGTGGAGGGAAAAGAAACGTGGAAGGGAGAGAAATGCATCTGAGAGTGCGAGAGAGACAGACTTCTACATCCTGACAGTTTTCTGAAAAAGCTATGTTTCTATGTCAGTACGATTTTTCAAAAATAGCAGACCTACAAGCTCGTAGCGCGCCACTCGGTGGCGCGCTATGAGCTTGTAGATCTGCTATTTTTCAATAGCTAAAGCATAGCATAATGCTAAACACAAAAAAAGGGTTCCCGCCCCCAAAATGGGTTAACACTGTCAGTTCGCTGCAACATTATGTTGCCCGGCCGAAGCGCAACAACAGGAGCGCTCGGGTGGCGCAGTGGTAAATGTCCTCCTCACCCACCACCCACGTTAGGTTGTGGGTTCGAATCTATAATACGAACACAATTAGCCCGTGGTCCGAGGGAAGGGAAGGGAAGCCGGGGCGGGTCGTAGTGGTCTTTGCAACGGAGCTGTGAGCAGGGAGTGTTGTTTGGAGGGGAGGAGTAGGATGAAGGCTCTTATGGCGTCAGGTTTCCAGTGCTAGTTTGTCCCGCCCCTCTATGCCCAGAGAAGCATATAGGGGTCATAGGTCATAGGTAGGGGTCACATTCAGGCTACACAGAAGTGTCACTGTGTGTGTGGAGACAGAGGAATGAATGGGTGTAGTAGCAGCTCAATTGGGGAGAAAAAGAGGGTAGAAATAATTGGATATAGTAACACAAGGGAAAAGGCTGGAATTCTTCATAACTGAAAATAAAATAATAACAACAGGGGGTATAGCGGCCTCTAGCTGCAGTCAGACTTCTGTGCTCTTTATCGACCAAACTTTAGCCTACACGGATACACATCTGCCTAAAGGCCTCCTTTCAGCCTTCTAATGCAGTGGTTCTCAACCTGAGGGTCGGGGCAGGTCCCCACAAATTTCGGGGGGGGGGGGGTTTTAAAGCATTATGTTATACTTTAGCTGTTAAAAAATAGCAGATCTACAAGCTCATAGCACGGCACTGCTATTCATTTATTTTAATCGCGAAAATGTGGCGCAAATCTTTTGAATATATATTCTTTCAGAAATTCAGAGTGAGCGTTTTTAACTCAAATCTTTGTTTCTGGGGGGGGGGGTTCCCTGGATCTATATATTTTCAGATGGGGGTCGGCGGCCAATTACATATATTTTTGGGGGTCCTTGACATGAAAATGTTTAAGAACCACTGACACAGAAACATAGGGTTTTTCAGAAAACCGTCAGGATTTTGAAGTAGGTCTAACCTTAACCTCAGTAAACCGGTGCCAATACGCAACACCCTATTCATAAAACTCAACTCCAGTAAAACTATGGCTGAAACCTGAACTTATTTCTATTTTCTAACCTTATTCTCAGTTAAACAAATACAACATTTCCAGAACCTCCACAGCAAGCCTCTCTCGGCGTGAGAGAGGAGCGAGCGGTGGAAAAGAGTGAGGGCGAACGAGCGGCCAAGCGTGTTTTAACCCATTCGGACCCGAGATCAGATTCTAAAAATGTCTTCTACGTCCTGACAGTTTTCATTCTGACCCGAGATCAGATTCTAAAAATGTCTTCTACGTCCTGACAGTTTTCATTCTGACCCGAGATCAGATTCTAAAAATGTCTTCTGTGTCAGTCGCTCTTCGATTTTTCAAAAATAGCAGACCTACAAGCTCGTAGCGCGCCACCCGGTGGCGCGCTATGAGCTTGTAGATCTGCTATTTTTCAATAGCTAAAGCATAACGGGTTCCCGCCCAGAATGGGTTAACCCATTTAGACCTGAGGACGATTCTACTAAATGTCTTCTAAATCCTGACAGTTTTCTTGAAAAGCCCAATGTTTCTATGTCAGTGGTTCTGCTTTCATGTGGACCCCAAAAAATATATTTAATTGGCCGCCGCCCCCCAGGAGCAAAGTAAAAAACGTTCACTCTGAAAGAATATATATTCAAAGATTTGTGCCACATTTTCACGATTTTTGAAAAATAGCAGATCTACAAGCTCATAGCGCGGCACCGAGTGCCGCGCTATGAGCTTGTAGATCTGTTATTTTTCAAAAGCTAAAGTCTAACATTACACTTAAAACACCAAAAAGGGTTCCAGCCCATTCTGACCTGAAATCAGATTCTAAAAATGTCTTCTGCATCCTGACAGTTTTCTGAAAAAGCTATGTTTCTATGTCAGTAGTTCTTCGATTTTTCAAAAATAGCAGACCTACAAGCTCCTAGCGCGCCACTCGGTGGCGCGCTAGGAGCTTGTAGATCTGCTATTTTTCAATAACTAAAGTATAACATTACACTTAAAACACCAAAAGGGGTTCCCGCCCAGAATGGGTTTTAAGGCGGTTACCCAGACCAACTATTGGAATCCGATCCCATCTCAATTAAATGCCTCTCTCAATGTCAATTAAAAAAAAATATATATATGGATTAAATAAGTACCACTGCCACCACAAGAAATGCAAGAATAAAAAGCAGCATTATAAATTCATAATGACAAAACAAAGCAAATTAATGAATGAAGACAAAACTTCAAATCTCTTTCACTGCCTACTGATCAGTCCCCCCCACCCCTCATTCTGATTAAGTTATTTTGTTAAACCCGTTTTTGGGCGGGAACCGCTTTTGGTGTTTTAACTAAGCATTATGTTATACTTTAGCTGTATTGAAAAATAGCAGATCTACAAGCTAGCTCACCGAGTGCCACGCTACGAGCTTAAGTTGTAGGTCTGCTATTTTCGAAAAATCGTGAAAATGTGTTGCAAATCTTTGAATATATATTATTTCCCAGCTCAAATCTTTGCTTCTGGGGGTCCCTGGAACAACATATTTTCAGATGGGGGTCGGCGGCCAAATACATATATTTTTTGGAGTCCTTGACGTGAAATATTGAGCACCACTGATATAGAAACATAGGTATGATTTAGAAAACATTTTTTAAATGTCGATGTCAGGCCTAAATGGGTTCAACAGACATACAAAGACAGACACACGGTCAATAGCCTTCCATAAAACATACAAGACAATATAGTTTTTGGCACTAGCCAAATTCTTCTCCAGTGATCCTGGTGTTCAGAGAGAGCTGGTGAGTGAGTCGACATGGTTGAGTCAGGACGTATAAAAGTCCTTTTCAAACTTCTGTCTAGTTAATAGTACAAAATGACACACTGGATGACAGATGCAGGGCTCATCTCCAAAATTGGTAAAAGAAATAATTTTCTACAGTCAGAGTCCACTGACTCAGCGAGGCAGATCAAATCAGCACCCCCACTAGCAGGCAGCAACACTGACTGTATTCCCTGTCTGTTGGCCCCCGTCAACCTCTGACTCACACACACACACACACATACCTGTCTGTGGCTTTGTGGACAATGAGACCTGTATTGAGTTTAGTATGCTGGTGTAAGTGTGTGTGTGTCAGCGAGCCAAACGGAGAGAGAGAGAGAGAGAGAGAGAGAGAGAGAGGGGGGCTGACACTAAATAAAAGTGTGTGACTGTAGCGTTTGTGGTGCGCGCTCATGTGTGTGTGAGTGCGAGCGTGCGTGCGTGCGTGCGCTAAGAGGGGAGGGGCTGGGGGTAATGTGGCTGTATATCTGACGTTTGTTTTACCCTTGGAAACTCAAACAGGGCAGCAGTGAGTTGAGTTGAGTCGAGTTTCGGTGAAATGAATCCCGTCTTCCCCATTCCTTTCTCCCTTTCCCTTTCCATGGGAAGCATGCATACATTAACCCACACAGCAGGTCGATAAGGCAGCGAGACAGAACGCTGCAACGTCGTCCCTCGTCACGCATTCCAGCGGGGAGCTGTTTGCGTGTTACGTCCTGTCCCAGCTGTGGGGAGCCTTCCTGAACGGTCCCTCTTTCTCCTGACAACAGGAATCCTTCGAATGTTGCATCATACCTTCCCCCCCCCCCCCCCCCCTTACCTCACCAGGTAATTTACGCTGAGACAAAGCAGCGCAAGGCGGGCGTGGTTTACTTTTAAATGAAATATCCGAGACTTATTAAGATGTCATGTCTGTCATGGAAGATGTTTAACATTGTTGCTTCACAAATGCCACTTCAAATGCTTCAATCATTCTTAACCCATTCAGGCCTGACGTCGAAATAAAAAAGAAATGTCTTCTGAATGCTGACAGTTTTCCGAAATGCCTATGTTTCTATGTCAGTGGTGCCCAATATTCCATGTCATGGACCCCAAAAAATATATTTAATTGGCCAACGACCCCCATCTGAAAATATGTTTTTCCAGGTACCTCCCCAGAAGCAAAGATTTGAGTTAAAAACATTCACTCTGAAAGAATATATATATATTCAAAGATTTGCGACACATTTTCACGATAAAAGAAAAATAGCAGATCTACAAGCTCGTAGAGCGGCACTACAGCAAGACGTAACGATAATGAAGCTGCAGCATCAGACCCATGGCTATAGCTGCAGCATCAGACCCATGGCTAGCTGCAGAATCAGACCCAAGGCAGGCTGCAGAATCAGACCCAAGGCTGCAGAATCAGACCCATGGCTATAGCTGCAGCATCAGACCCATGGCTATAGCTGCAGAATCAGACCCATGGCTATAGCTGCAGCATCAGACCCATGGCTATAGCTGCAGAATCAGACCCATGGCTATAGCTGCAGCATCAGACCCCTGGCTATAGCTGCAGAATCAGACCCATGGCTATAGCTGCAGCATCAGACACATGGCTGGCTGCAGAATCAGACCCATGGCTATAGCTGCAGCATCAGACACATGGCTGGCTGCAGAATCAGACCCATGGCTAGCTGCAGCATCAGACCCCTGGCTATAGCTGCAGCATCAGACCCCTGGCTATAGCTGCAGCATCAGACCCCTGGCTATAGCTGCAGAATCAGACCCATGGCTAGCTGCAGCATCAGACCCCTGGCTATATCTGCAGCATCAGACCCATGGCTATAGCTGCAGAATCAGACCCATGGCTAGCTGCAGCATCAGACCCCTGGCTATAGCTGCAGCATCAGACCCCTGGCTATAGCTGCAGCATCAGACCCATGGCTAGCTGCAGCATCAGACACATGGCTGGCTTCATTTAGGAAGGAATAGAAAGCGGTAGAAACAGAAAGCAGCACACTCAGCCCATTCATCATTTGCCAGGTGCACATAACGGCTCACAATGTATAAAACAAAGAATGTCCGGCAGCACTAGTTCCCAACGAAGTCCGGTACGGTTTTTGTTTTGTGTGTGCGTGCGTCAGCCAGGCCTTCATCATCAGTGTGTATCAGAGAAATGAAGCGGTCCCTGTAGTGATGTTGTTTGTACCAGGGTGGGACGGATATACAGACATTAACCCATTTAGACCTGAAATCAGATTCTACAAATGTCTTCTAAATCCTTACAGTTTTCTGAAAACCCTATGTCAGGTGGTGCTCAACCTTTTTCATGTCAAGGACCCCCGGAAATATCTGTATTTGATCACAGTCCCCCATCTGAAAATATGTTGTTCCAGGGACCACCCCCCAGAAGCAAAGATTTTAGTTAAAAACGTTCACTCCAAAATAATATTTCAAGAATATATTAAAAGATTTGTGCCACATTTTCACGATTTTTCTAAAGAAATAGCAGATCTACAAGCTCATAGTGCGGCACTCGGTGCCTCTATGACCTTGTAGATCTGCTTTATTTTATTTTTTTATTTTTTTTAATCGTGAAAATGTGGCCGAGCGCTGTCCTTGACATGAAACATTGAGCCCCACCGATACAGAAACATTGAGGTATTTCAGAAAACTGTCAGGATTTAGAAGACAATTTATTTTTTAATTTCGACGTCACGTCAGGCCTAAATGGGTTCAAATGGCTTCAGCATTTCCAACTAAGCGCCATCGATTGAATCAAAGCCTATTGTAAAGCCATTAGTAAGTCATCGTCCTGTGTGTCTACCAAAGGGGAAAGCCCTGCCATTACGCGGTTTAGGCACTTACAAGAACAGCATGCAGCTGTACTGTATATACTGGAGATTGGATCATTGCACCAATTACCATATCGAAGCCATTACTACTACACCGCCTTTTTAAATCACTGGTACTCGTGGCAGCCAGGCAGGGAGAGACGACATGCATTTCTGTTCAATCTACTACACACACACACACACACAGACACACACACACACACAGGCTGAGGCTAAGCTATGGTAAATTGCTATTGTGGCTTGGCCAGTGATACTGCTGACTCAGTCAGTCACATTTGAATGGTCACAGAGATTTGTGCCTGCGTGTGTGTGCGTGTGTATGTGTGTGTGTGCGTGTGTGCCTGCGTGTGTGTGTGTGTGTGTGTGTGTGTGTGTGTGTGTGTGTGTGTGTGTGTGTGTGTGTGTGCGTGTGTGTGTGTGTGTGTTTTGGCTCAGGTTGTCAGGTCAAACACTACCGCCTGTGCCATCGTTAGACTTCGGCCCATGAAAGCACTCTATGCGACCCGTATAGGGCCCACAGTCTTTTAGGCACAGAATGTAACGCACATGTGTGTGTGTGTGTGTGTGTGTGTGTGTGTGTGTGTGTGTGTGTGTGTGACACACACACACACACACACACACGCCACACACACGCCCCTTCTAAGATGCGGTGCCACAATTTACTATTTTGAGGGAGGAAGGAAACATGCTAGAAACAACTATAATTGTGGATTCATCATTCATGGGAGAAACTACAGTAAACTACAGCACAGAACCAGCCCAGGTTTACCCTATAGTGTCTCATCCTAACTTACTCCTGTTTAACCGCACAGTTAGCCTAATAAAACTATTCAATGTATAATTTAACCCATTTAGACCTGTAGACGATTCTAGAAAAGACTTCTAAATCCTGACAGTTTTCTGGAGAAAAAAAACCTATGTTTCTCTATCAGTGGTTCTCAACCTTTTTCATGTCAAGGACACCAACAATTATATGAATTTGGCCGCCGACCCCCATCTGAAAATATGTTGTTCCAGGGACCCCCCCTGCAGAAGCAAAGATTTGAGTTAAAAACGTTTGCTCTGAAAGAATATATATTCAAGGATTTGCACCACATTTTCACAATTTTTCGAAAATAGCAGACCGGCTACAAGCTCGTAACGCGGCACCGAGTGCCGTGCTACAAGCTTGTAGATATGCTATTTTTCAATAGCTAAAGTAAATAACATAAAATAATGCTTAAAACCCAAAAAAGGGGTTCCCGTTCAAGAATGGGTTAATAATACTCAGGAACGATGCAAGTCAGGAACGATGCAAATAGGAAATGCATGCCCCGCCCAGTTATTCAATAGTTCCAGGCGCCGTACTATTCGTCTGTATCCCTTTTATGCCCATATATGGAGATCCCTGATGGAGCTGGGTTGCTGGACAACTGGATCTCCATATTTGCCCATATATGGGCATATTGGTCAGATCGACTGTTCTGGACAACTAACTGGCCAGTGTTGTTTTTGTCGACTAAAACTATGACGAAAAATGTTCGTCGACTAGACGACTACCTTTTTCCACCGACGAAAACTAAATGGAAACTAAGCTATGGTGACTAAAACTATGAGACTAAATATACTGACAATGCCGTCAACAAATAAAAAATAAAATGTTAGGAAGGGACCAGTGGACAAGAGATCCAGTAGAAGTAATTTTACACTTGGTTGCATGCTGAGAATAGCAGATCTACAAGCTCACAATGTGTTGCGCTGCGACTCGTTGTGAACTTGTAGATCTGCTATTTTCAGCCGGTGTAAAAACAGTCATTACGACGGCATCAAGACCCGCCAAAACACGATTTAGTCGACTAAAACTAGACTAACACTTTTTTAGTCACATTCTCGGTGACTAAAATGTGACTCAAACTAAATTAAAACGTTTCAAGAGACCATGACTAAAACTAAAATAGAAATTTGCTGCCCAAAAACAACACTGCAAATGGCTACCCAAACCAAACGACTCTATGGTCGGCAATTCACCCTTGTTAGGCCCAAGCGACGACTAGTTCAGTCGACATGTTGAAGTCTGACGGCTCTCTCACAAAACAGGGCATAAATGGGCTGGTCACACCGACCAGACACTGTTTGCAGGGAGAAAAACACAGGGGGGGGGGGTCTCTGTACAGTCTACAAAGCAGAGCAGAGCTTGCAGCACCTTCTGTCTCCATGTTGCCAGGCAACGCAGATAACGCACCTGTCACTCACTTTTAGCCAGGCCCCTTCCACCAATCACAAAGCAGGCAGGAGTTGTCTCTACTGCGATCTAATACTTCAGTTCACTGTCATTTCAACACATTTAGACCTGAGGACGATTCTACAAATGCCTTCTAAAGTCGTGACAGTTTTCTCAAAAGCCCATGTTTCTATAGGTCAGTGGTGCTCAAACTATTTCATGTCAAGGACCCCCAAAAATATATGTATTTGACCCCCCATCTCAAAATATGTTGTTCCAGGGACCCCCCCCCCACACACACACACACACACACACACACACACTCACTCTGAAAGAATATAAATTCCAAATTTGAAATTTTGCCACATTGACACGATTTTTCAAAAATAGCAGATCTACAACCCCTATAGATCTGCTATTTTTTTATAGCTAAAGTATAACATAATGCTGAAAACACCAGAAGGGGTTCCCGCCCAGAATCCTACAGCTGAGGGTACTTATTACGTAGTGCAGCAAAACAATTCAGTAATGAAAGAAATAATCAGAAAGATGGAGATCTAGATTCAGATGTGATCTCGTGTCCAATTCATTTAATTTACTCTTATGTTTTTGCTACAAGAGAGGTTTAGGTTTAGGTCAAGCACTTTGAATGATGTTGTCCATTTAAAGCCACAGTGGTTGGCTCCAGGTGCCACATTTGAAAGTGGTAATGTTCAGCGACTACAGACTAAAGACAATTATGACAAATGCTGAATCGCAATCGAGAGAAATCTCAATTATTGTTGAGGAAAATCGAGATTCACCGTTCACATTTTGAGCAAGAATCCTGCAACACTAGTGCGAACAGCAAAGCAACATGCATTCTACACCCAACTTTTCCAACATGTTTAATGGCATTGAATGTTCTTCTCTGTTCGTTCGTAATAAATGTAAAATGGTGCATCGCCTTTATCCAAGGCGCTTTACATAGATTGGGTGATGTGCATTACATTCACCCATTCACACACACATTCATACACCGAAGGCGGCGGAAACCATGCAAGGCACCAACCAGCACATCAGGAGCAATTTGGGGTTCAGTGTCTTGCTCAAGGACACTTCGACAGTAACTCGAGTATGGGGGAGCCTGGGAGCCTCGAACTGGGAACCTTGCGGTTACCATCCAGCCACTGAGTCACCGCCACCCCATATAGACCCTCTCAACTCATCCGATTAGAGTGGGAAAGCGACAAAAGCGATCTTTATGAGCACTTATTTGTGTGGAGTTGATTTCTTTCCACAGCTGGAGGTTGTTGCATGGATGCACGGTAACATGCTAAAAACAGTAAACAACAACCAACCCTCTCCATTCACATTGATAACCTTTACAAAAAGAAGCCCACAGACGCTGAAAACCCAAATGGGTTTTATGTCCCACAAAACAAAACATAAATCCAACTGATGCCTCAGTTTTACTGTAGAACACACAGTACAAACGATCCAAAGGAAAAGGCACCAGGAAGTGGTACTTACAGGTGGCAATCTGCCAACAAGGTACAGTGACCACTGGCGCTGACCAGTGGTTAATCATAAAGCAATTCAAACAGCAGCACTGTGAATTCAGCTAGCTAGCCTCCTGGTTCAGTTAGTACACTAGAAAAGACATAGTTACAACTACAGTTAGTTGCCGCGAGAGTGAGGTCTAGCCAACACCAACTAGAGATTCCTGGATCGCTGCCCTCCACAGTTTCCTATCCCAACATCAGGTTCTTGAGCTCTGCAGTGTTGTCAGCCAAGCTGTCGCGCCGCAGCACGTCTACATTAGGTGGTACGCTTCTCTCCTCCTCCTGGCTTTGCCCTGGGTTGGCTCCCATAGGGTCAATGTACTTGCCTTAAGTTCTGGGTGCCTGACGCAGTGCCCTGCCAGCCTCTAGTTCTGGGTGGCTGACGCAGTGCCCTGCCAGCCTCTAGTTCTGGGTGCCTGACCCAGTGCCCTGCCAGCCTCTAGTTATGGGTGACTGACGCAGGGCCAGCCTCTAGTTCTGGGTGCCTGACGCAGGGCCAGCCTCTAGTTCTGGGTGCCTGACATGCACAGTGCCCTGCCAGCCTCTAGTTCTGGGTGCCTGACACAGTGCCAGCCTCTAGTTCTGGGTGCCTGACACAGTGCCCTGCCAGCCTCTAGTTCTGGGTGCCTGACGCAGGGCCAGCCTCTAGTTCTGGGTGCCTGACACAGTGCCCTGCCAGCCTCTAGTTCTGGGTGCCTGACGCAGGGCCAGCCTCTAGTTCTGGGTGCCTGACACAGTGCCCTGCCAGCCTCTAGTTCTGGGTGCCTGACGCAGTGCCAGCCTCTAGTTCTGGGTGCCTGACGCAGTGCCCTGCCAGCCTCTAGTTCTGGGTGCCTGACGCAGTGCCAGCCTCTAGTTCTGGGTGCCTGACACAGTGCCAGCCTCTAGTTCTGGGTGCCTGACGCAGTGCCCTGCCAGCCTCTAGTTCTGGGTGCCTGACGCAGTGCCAGCCTCTAGTTCTGGGTGCCTGACACAGTGCCAGCCTCTAGTTCTGGGTGCCTGACGCAGTGCCCTGCCAGCCTCTAGTTCTGGGTGCCTGACGCAGTGCCCTGCCAGCCTCTAGTTCTGGGTGCCTGACGCAGTGCCCTGCCAGCCTCTAGTTCTGGGTGCCTGACGCAGTGCCCTGCCAGCCTCTAGTTCTGGGTGCCTGACCCAGTGCCCTGCCAGCCTCATCCTTCTCTCTCTGACTCTGTCCGTGACCCGTGGTATAGGTCCCCACAACTACAGTACAGACTGACTGAAAGTTACTTGACCAAGACTAGCTGAGATACTGAGGATTCAATTGCTAGCCTTGGGTATCAATCACTGCACTGGGATTCAGTGTTGCCAACTCTTACGGGGGGATTAAAATAAGCCAAATCTCTTGGAAAAACAAGCCCAATAATATGGCCATATAATCCCAATAAAGATTTGATCCATTTATCATTCTAAATACTATATATATATATATATATATATATATATATATATATATATATATATCTATAATAATGAATGTTTTGGTAATTTATTATACTATTACACACATACTTTAGCCAGGGCTTGAGTAGAGACACCAGACCCATTGTGTCATGTGATCACACTCCCCCAAACCAATGTGTATTTATTTAATATTTATAGTACATCCCATTTTGTGTGGGAACCCCTTTTGGTGTTAGCATTATGCTATGCTTTAGCTATTGAAAAATAGCAGATCTACAAGCTCATAGCGCGCCACCGAGTGGCGCGCTACGAGCTTGTATGTCTGCTATTTTTGAAAAATCGAAGAACCACCGACATAGAAACATAGCTTTTTCAGAAAACTGTCAGGATAATATAGAAGACATTTTTAGAATCAGATCTCAGGTCAGAATGGGTTAATTAAACATTTAAAAAATGCAACCCGCGAACTTTGGAATAAAACAAGCACTATCTAAGTTGTGAGGCAACTTTGGAGGGAAAAAAACAAGCCAAAAGTTGCGGGAAATATAAGCAGACTTCCAACCCTGACTGGGATCCCTCCTCTGTTTGGCCTTGGCCTGCATGATCGCTTATTAGCCAGCGTACTCGCCTTGATAAGAACGAAAGAAACCAAGAAAGACACTGACAGACCATTCCAACAGCAACACACAGAGCACAGAAACTAAGAAAGACAACTGACACAGACCATTCCAACAGCAACACACAAGACCACAGAAAGTAAGAAAGACAACTGACACAGACCATTCCAACAGCAACACACAGACCATAGAAACTAAGAAAGACAACTGACAGACTCAGCGGGGTCGGGAGTGTAGAGAGGAAGGTCATTTAGGGCAAATATATAAAAAAGAACCCAGCTTCCGTGTGTCAGAGCAGGGACACACCCATGGTGCACTCTGAAAGACCCGTCATTACCCGGGCTCAGAAATGATACCTCTGGCTGGCTAGAGTGACTGGCTGAGCACTGAGCTACTGCTGCTACTACTACTACTACTACTACAAAACCACGGTCAGTTGGATGAGTACTAGTAGGAAATAAATACATTCTTCTGGCAGACACTGGCAGGAGGAGAAAAGTTTGTTTTTTTATGTGTATGACAATAAACAAACAAGTATTAACCCATTTAGACCCGAGAACTGATTCTACAAATGTCTTCGAAAGCATGACAGTTTTCTGACTCAGTGGTGAGTCAACCTTTTTCATGTCAATGACCCCAAGAATGATCTGTATTTGGCCTCCGACCCCCCCATCTGAAAATATGTTGTTCCAGGGACGACCCCTCCAGAAGCAAAAGATTTGAGTTTAAAAAAAACGCTCGCTCTGAAAGAATATATTCAAAGATTTGCGCCACATTTTCACGATTTTTCGAAAATATAAAACAGACTTTCTTTCCCTCACACTCTCCCAGCAGGTCATGCCTCTTTCCCTTATTCCTGTTATTTCCGTCTCTTAAATTACAGTATTACATAATAACACAACGAGCATAAAGATGATAGTGAAATGCAGAAGTACCGTCAATCAATTGGACGTAATGTTCAATAAAACCAAAGAATAAAATAATAATACCACACAAGTTCAACCCAGGGAGGAAAAGAAGTCAATATATGTCAACCAAAGAGGTAATTTATGAAAAGTCAGCAAACTTCTCCAAAACGTGTTCACAATCATCACCACTTCCAAATCTAGAGCCTTTTTTGGTCAGCCTGTTGGGCTGGAATCTCTAGGCGGGAATGTTGGGACATTATTCTGTCGACCTCTTGGTACTACGGACAGTCGGACACAGAGAAATGGGTTGCAACTTGCACGCCAGGCAGTGGGGGTGGTCACACTGGTCAGAGGGTAACAAGACAACTCACCCTGTTACTGTTTTCCTCCCAGAATTTGAATTTCTCTAACTATAAACTTTCATGACAGCAGACAGTATACAAGTACAAATATAATTTATGAAAAGCTACTACAGTGAAGTCTGTTCACAGAAGTTGTTGTAGGATATGTGGGGATTATCTGACGAGGTACCATTTGAGTGGGCAAAACCTTACATATATACTAAATAATACTACATTGTTTATATGGTCAATATAAGTAAAATAATATAGCCTTTCCACAGGAGTATATTTTTTCCAAAAAGAATACAAACAGCCAATAGCATATTACATGTTCATGCCAATAGCATGAACATGTATCTGTGTGTGAAAAGGGACAGGCGACATGGCAGGACAGGTGTGTGTGATGTCCCATGTCCACGCCGCTTTCTGCGTCCAACTGCTCCCTGCTTCTCTTAATCTCTTCACTTTCTCCTCCAATCTATTTCTGACGCATCTCACGTGTCTCTCTCACACACACAAACGCCCCACTAGCAGTGACTGAAGTGATGTTTGTTTTTTTTGCTGCATTTTTTAAATATGTTTGAGTGCTTAAAGTTAAACACTACTTTCACAACCACAATTTCCCATGGAACTTAATTTAGGAGTGAGCTGTCGTGAGCCTGTCCTGACCTACAGTCTCTCAAGATGAGTTTACTACTCCCACATTTTCCAAACGCTTCCTTCCACCTATCCGTATGTGATCTGGAAGCTCTGAAAATGGAGTAGTAAATATAAATAAGCCTAAGGCTGATGATATACAGTGGCAGTCATTTCCCCAGCTCAATTATCTACCTACCGACAACAGCTGTCATCTCAAGATGTGTGCACACGTGTGAGAGAGGAACAGAGAACAAGACAAGAGTTTAGACCTTTTAGACCCATTTAGACCTGACGTCAAAATTTTAAAAAAGTATTCTGAAAGAATATATATTCAAAGATTTCCACGAAAGCATTTTCACATTTTTTTTGGTTTTTGGTTTAGACTAGTAATTGTTTAGACCAGTCATTAGTCCTACAACTACAACCTATCTCAAATCCTCACCCTAAACCTAACCTCCCACGGGGCAGCACACCTAAACCTAACCTTAACCCATGTCTAACCAATGACTAGTCTAAACTAAGTATGCACCCCGTGCTATGAGCTTGTAGATCTGCTATTTTCCAATAACTATAAAGTATAACATAATGCTTAGTTAAAACACCAAAAGGGGTTCACTTCACGCCCAAAATGGGTTATAATAAATAATCTCTCTTCCACTTGTCCTACCAAATAAAAACTCCACCTGCTCCTAAACCAAGCTCACCAACGGAGTGATATTGAAGTGATTTTTGGTGAATAAAGATAGTAGGCAACAAAGTCTTATGCACACCTGTATGCTCTGAGGCGGGTGCATAGGCAGGGCTCAATGTATTTCGGAAAAATGCACATAAAGTGTGATGCGGTGTGCGGGCCTTTGTGAATAAAGATGTAAAAATGTGTCAATCATAAACACATAAACACATCCGATTCAGGAAAAAACATGCCATTTAAAAGCACACATGGGGCGGAGTTTGGTTGAATGTTCTGTGGAGAAGAAAAAGCCAGCATAATAATACGTAACATTCTCCTTTTACATCAATATTGTGGGATCCGTCCATCTATGAAAAGGGCTTCTGTTTACTCATATCCTATGACTGCAGGGATTGAGTGGCCAAGTATGACAAACATCTCTTTGTAATAGATTAGCTTTCTCTGATCAGCTGATTATATGAACGATGTGACATAATTTGCATTTGCGACCGTCCGAATGCTGGTAAATGTTGAATGTGGCCGGCTGGCCGTCCGAGGAAGCTTGCTTTACGTACAGTCCAGTTTGTCGGGCAAGAATGACTCACATTTAGCAGCCCTGTTATATTCTAACAAATCATGCTGGCTGGTAAAAAAAAAAGGAAGCTAAACCTAACCTTTTGGGAATGTCCAGCCCACTGCAAGACAAGAGATGTGTCGTCCCTGGTTAAAGTCGTTATGCCACTTTGAAACATCGAATCACAGCCAGGCAGCTACTTTATATGAGATTAGGTCAACGATTAGACTTTACAATGTCTTTGTTAAAAGAATGTCTATTAAGGGAATACTAGGCATTGTACTATGAAGTCGAACAAATGCAAGAAGCCAGCCATTCGGCTAAAACAAGCACATAGTATAGTCATGTTGATGAACATGCCAGTACTAGCCATCTTCATGTAATGCACAAGGAACTACTAACAGCATTTCATGTCAACATATAGACTGCTATAGCTACTGCACATGTAAACAGAGCTGCTACCCTTTTGTATACTATTTAAAAAGTCTTCAGACAAAATGCTGCTATTTGTCCCAAAGTGACTGTAAAAAGTGCTGCCGTTTCAAAAAAAGCTTCATACACCCGTATAACATGTTACATATAACGACGCAATGTGACAGCTGTTTACAAAATGCTGTACCACCCTCCAAATGTATATACTTTCCCCATTTTCAATACTATATTTTGAGTTGACACTTGCTTTGTCGAATGGAAACCGTATACAAGTTTTCTTCTGCCAATAAAGCTCCTTTGAGTTTAATTGAATTGAGTGACCAATACATAAATCTAACTAGTCCAAAGTCTTCTGGTGGAGGGAGGGTGTCCCTTTGCTTGCTTCAGTTGCCTGCTTGCCACCGACTACTGTAAGTTGAGAAGGTGTCAGCACAGACAAGAGCCTGTGAATAATGCAACAACAACCACGCCCAACACCCTACCACACCCCACACAAACAGAACAGGTTCTCCCCCCCCCCCCCCCCAACACACACACAGTTAAATTCAAAGGGCGAACAACCCCGCACACACTACTACTAATATGTTTTCGATGTGGCCGACCAGACCACATCAGAGACCAGGTGGGACATGATGATGAAAGGGGGGACTGTTTCTTCTTTTCCATTATGGACGAATATTATTCCAACTTTAACGACAATGAAAAGCATGTGTTGGCTTCCATGCATGATTTACAAAGCATGTTTAGCTTGCAGAGAACACACACACACACACAGTAAAAAAATAAACGGTGGGCGGTTTCAGGTGGAATTCAAACTCAAAGTGGGCATGATGTAATTCCATTCCATGGCAAATTAATAACGCCTAGAGAAAGAGTGGACTTTGATTCCTATCATGGTGGAGGGAGAGAGAGGTGGTGGTGACTTGACTTCCGTGTATTCTAGTAGTCTCACCACCTGGCTCCAGTATAAAGTTTGCTTGTCAACTCATCCCCAATAGAATCAACTAGAATCTAGTAGTCCAACATTCATGGGTTCCGTTGCATTGATATATAAAATAAATACACAATAATAACAGCTTTAACTACATATATTCTCCATTCAAAAGCAGCAGACCAGATAGCACCCCACACAACGACAAGCACGAGATTTACACCCACAAAAAAATCACGCCGTTCCAACCACAACAAAACATACTTAAAAGAAAGCTCGCTTGGTGAATATAGGAGAGATGCCAGTATTGTTATTTTTAAACACCTTGCTTGTCTTTTTCTTGCCAACAAAGAAGTGTATGGCTGCGCTTCATTTGGCTTAAAAGCAGCTGTGTGTAAGAACTAGTGTGAAAACACAGCTAAAACTAGCGTTAAGGCTAGCTCCCAGCTAGCAAGACTTTAGCTCGCCATTATAACGTTGCTGGGGCTATCAATAACACTTTTTTTAAGTTAACTAAATTAATTTTAAAGCCTCTATTTCCCCCCTAACTGGGGACAAGCTGGACGTAGGAAACAAAACAAAATAAAAAGCACATTACCCAGTCAGGAGAATGTTTGTCGCGTCTTGTGTTTTGTGTTTTTTTTCCCCTTTCCCAAAAGGTTCCAGAGAGTATAGCGACCGATTGTTAGGCCTGCCTCTCTCTCCGAGCACCAACCAACTCTGTCTCTGTCCCCGTCTGGGTGGGTGGCTGCCGAGCCGCCTGGGGTACTTGTTTTGCCCCCAACAGCGATGAAAAGAAACCGTATTGTGTTGGTTTATTTGTTTATTATTGTTTATTTTAGATCGCCGTTTAGTCACTCACTCAGCAGAGACTATTCTTCCTGGGGGTCAAATTGCAATTAAAAAAAACGTTTACAATACATTGAAATGAATACAACATTTACACACAAAAATGGCAAAACATTTGTTTTTGCAAGAAATATCAATTAAAGAGCAAATAGCGGCCTATATGCACAATGTACATACCAAGGACAAAAACAATTATCTTAAATTGCGAAAATTATGCATTAAAAATATACCTTAAAGTAGTCTACGTACAAAATCAATATAATATAGCCTACCATGATAAACCAGAAACACACAAAAATGAATTAAAAGAAAAAAATATAAGAAAATAAATGACCAGACAAATAGTTAAAACCGACACACATTAGACACAAATTGAGAAGATTTGTATGGCTCTAGCAGTGATTCTCAACCTGTTTTAATTTCAAGTTTTTTTTTTTGTTGATTGATTGAAGTATTTATTAACAGTTTGCAGAATTACAGTACATTTCAACTCAATAGAAAACTGTTAACTGTGGACGACACCATAAAGCATTACACTTGTTTACAATAGGGTCCACCATGTTCAATTCATCATAACATTTAGAGACGTATAAATATACACACTTATAGCTAAAAAAAACCCGAATCTGGGTTGCACATGGTTAGTTGAACTCCCTCTGGTGTTGTGGGTGTGTTCTTTGTTGACATTAAGGAAGTATCTAGACAGGTACATGGGTATATCTTGGTCGAATCTTATGGACCAGAGTAGACCCATTGCAATTAAGATGCTGTACTCTGTCGTCAACCCTAAGCCATTCTAATATATATATAGCCTATATCTGGTCCACGTCCACCCTAAGCCATTCCAGCCTGTCAAAGTGGGCAGGGGTGAGGTGGGTTGGGGGGGGTGAGGCCCAGTAGGAGCCTGACCAGTTTGTTTTGGGAAGTCTAGAGAGCTTTGTTTTAAGGGCCTTTGAGGTGCTGTGGTACCAAGAGGTGCATGCATCGTCGAAGAAACCTTGTTGTAGGCTAATTAAAGTACTAAAATAGCAGATAATTTACACCACTGATGGTTTTTATTGTTTAATGTAATGTAAAAATTGCTGCTTTTTGTCCCAAATTAAGTGACTGAAAAAACAATAGCTCCTATTTGTTTGAAAAAAATATTTATTATAACGACGCAATGTAACATGTTTTTTGTTTACAAAATGCTCTACCCCCCTCCAAATGCATATACTTTCCATATAATTTTCAACAGTTTTTACTCTATTTTGACACTTATATGTTTTCTCATGCCAATAAAGCTAAATTGAAATTGTTGTTCCATGTGTTTAATCCTGAGCACTTGCAAGTGTGGCTGCACCGTTTTGAGGGCAAAAACACAACACATGCTTCGGGGCGAGTTCTACTCTGGTTGGTGTTTGGTTTGGTGGTGGATCACTGCCTCGATCTGTTCTGTAGGCTTTGTACTTCCATAAGTCCCATTTGAGGAGGACCGGGGCGGTATAACAACGTGAACACATATAGCATGGTCAAATAAAACGCCTAAATCTGAACTATATAGGTCTACAAACACACCGACAGATCACAGAGAATGGGGGGAAATAGCGAGACAGACTCAGAGACAGACACCCACCTAAAAGTTTGCTGTGCACTCTCTCTCTCTCTCTCTCTCTCTCTCTCTCTCTATGCCTGGGCGGTTGCTTGTTCACTTGTGCTCCTCTCTCTCTCTCCCTTCCTCTCTCTTCGCTGGGGTGGGTTGGGGGAGAGAGAGAGAGGGGGCTCTGGAATAGGTAGAGCCCAATGAAAGCAGGTAGGTAAAGCTTTTTCTAAGTATTTACTATAGGCTACAACAACAAAAAAGCCATGTGTGTACACAGTAACGAAAGGAATAAAGGATGGCATCATGTTTAGTGGCATGATCAGAAGCCTATATTATATATTGCAATGTCTGCGCAATAGAAAGTCTTACAAAAGTTAATATCAGTGACGCCACTGTTGATTCTGTTGAAAGGGCTTTAATATCTTTGCTATTAATAATGGTGTTACTATAGTACCAACTCAGAGTTATACATTCTCACTCCCACTACACGTCCTGTTTTGATTATTGCAGAATCAACACTGCTTCACACATACAGGGGGAAATATAGGCTGTATTTAATCTACGTTTTGTTTGTGATCAAAATGTCTATGAACTTTTACATTTTATTTTTGGTTAGGAGTTAGGGTTGCTCATTTCATAAAAGAAAGAAAAATAAACGAATATACACTGCATGTAGTATATCATTTTGTGCATATTGCAGTAGCCTATATGCACATATGAGGTAACACATACCTGAACCTACCCGTGAACTTGCCTATATAGGCCTATGTGTGCATATATAAATAGGCATATGTTTATGAAAATATATTTTAATGTCCAAAGTGTATTTGCATATTTTTGGCAGTATACATGATGGGAAAGGTATATTAAAGTTCATTCAATTAATCTAGGACACGTTGTCCACTAGACATAGTCACATAACCCAAACTAGTTTTAATACATTTTTGTGCATTTCTTTTATTACTCTGGGCTGGCTTTTTGCTAAAGTGGGACACTAATTGTTACAGTTAACATGTATTACATTGTTATACATCTTTTCTTTTTTTCCCTGTCACTTCCCCTTTTATGCATTTAGAAAGGCATCGTGTGTTCATAAATACACTTTAACTTAACTTGAACATGTGTCCAGTGACAGAAATTCACTTTGGTTAAATGTATAGAGATTATATTATCTTTGTCACAAACATATGATTTTAACAACCATATTTTTTCTTTTACTTAATGGTTTTACAAAATATTCATGTATCAGTGGATTTTTATTTAAATACAATTTGTACAAAAAGCAACATGTAATAGGCTATAATGTGTAATATAATATATTACTCTTGATTCCAAGTAATACGTAATATATAGTATTATTACTTTTTAAGGAGTAATATATAATAAGTAGCCTAACATATTAGGCTATATACTCTCTTGAGTAATATTGCCCAACACTGATGATCAGAAGTGCTATAGAGTTATAGCCAAATAATCGCCATCATTGATTATCACAGTCTGAGATCAATCACCATTTCATGTGACCTCTGCCCCTTTTTCCTCATCAAAGCAGATTCTCCATTTTATCTATTTATTTATTTGTAATCAAAAAATTATGTAATAAATGTATGTGTTGTTGCATAAACTCACGGGGCTTTAATTAATTAAAATTGAGATTATATTAGGCAGCCAGGAAGAAATATCAAGAGGAGGGTGTTGGACTGTGGAGGTTGTAGAACCAATAATGTTTAAAATGCATTATTGCTGCCATCTAGTGGCTGACAAGGCACACGACATCCTCAACAGAAAGCAAGCAAGTTTAATTTCTTTCAATGTCCAGAAAAATCTACTTGGTTTAAAGTATAGGTCTATCATAGGCAGTGGTTTAAAGTAACTAAGTAAATGTACTTAAAAGGGAATACCACCCATTTTCAACATTAATATGTATTACTATAGGCTACTTAATTACTATAAATTTGAGGTATTTCTCCTTTACTTGAGTAAATTACTTTTACTTCTACTCCACTACATCTCAGAGGTAAATATTGTACTTTTACTAAACTACAATTATTTGAAAACTTTACTTTACTTTGTAGATTTTGATTATTATTACAAAAATCACATTAATCACTTCAGCCCTATAGTCCCCTAGAGATACATTTCGGCCATTTGAAAATATAGCCAATCAACAAGCTCACATATTTTAAAACTTGTAGAATGAGTACTTTTACTTTTGGTACTTTAAGTAGCCTACATTTCAATGCCAATACTTTTGTATTTTTACTCAAGTACATTTTGAATTCCGGACTTTTACTTGTAACAGAGTATTTCGTATTTATACTTTTTCCACCACCAAACATATTTTGAGTTGCCAAAATGTGTCTTATTATAAATATTTTTGAAATTGTCTTCTCATGGTCCATTTTGTAAAGTGTGAAATATACATGGATTTCTTGGCTGTATAGACTAGTCTCTGTCTCAAGACAAACCCAAATGACGTATCTTAAAAGACAACAACATTATTTAATGTGGGAATGATGACCATGGGACAGCACGCCACTAAACTCATTATGTTAACTACAGCACCATTATGTCTGCAACAGCTATGATGTAATATAACTTGAAATTAAAATAGATGAAAACAGGAAATTCAGCTGCTATAGAGCGTCGCAGTCCCGCCCCCTACCAGGGCCCAGGAAATCATTCCCTGTTCATTTGGTAACAAGACTACTCGCCCCGTTTCTGTTTTCCTCCCAGAATTTTCCCCAGTGAGGGGTGGGAGAAGCTGGACAGCAGACGGCTGGACTTTGAATTTCTCTATCTATAAACTTTCATGACAGCAGAACAGCCTAAGTACAAATATAATTTATGAAAAGCTACTACAGTGAAGTCTGTTCGCAGAAGTTGTTGTAGGATATGTGGGGATTATCTGACGAGGTACCATTTGAAGGGGCAAAACCTTACATATACTAAATAATACTAAATTGTTTATAGGTTAAATATAAGTCTAATAATATAGCCTTTCTCTCTCACTGGGGGAAATTCCGGGAGGAAAAACGGCCAAGCACCGGGGCGAGTAGTCCAGTATTCGTTCATTTTCCTCATAGACATTTCAAAAAGTATTTATTCAATGACCTTTTGAGCCTCATACAAAGCCAACTCGATTTGTGACAAATCATGACAACAAACAATGTTTTAGGCGAAACAAATAATTAGAAAGAAGAAGAAAACGGCAGGTTAAAACACTTTTTGTTGTATTTCTTCTTACTTATTAGTTCGGTCCAAAATGTTGTTTGTTGTCATGATTTGTCACACCTCGAGTTGGCTTTGTCCACGGCGTAAACGTCTTTAAATAAATACTTTTTGAAAATTAATGGAGAATTCACTTCTGGGTCTCACGTCGTCAACTTTCCAGCAGAGATAAAAAAATAATAAAAAGACAAGAGACTTGACTTGACACAGTTTCATAAAACAGTGCCATAATCCAAGCCTTCATCTTATATAGACCATTTAAGATAATATTATGGCACTGATTTGTCAGGCATTTGTGTTACCATGTGAGTTCACAGTTGCTCATCTTAGAGAATTCAACAGATTAGTTCAGTGGTTCTCAAATGACCCCCTGCAGGGTCCCTTGAATGTCCAAAGGTCAGGTCTGTGTAACTCTGTTGTTGTTATGGCAGTCGTTGTAAGTGGTTTGAGAACCATTGGATTAGTTGAGGCAGTGGCAGCCTCAGAAACATTGAACTTTTATATATAATAAACAACTAGAACTCGACCGGCCTCCTGCCGGTCTCGCTCTAGCGCCACGCCATCCAGGTGGCCAGTTGTCCGGGTGGCCACTCGTCCAGGTGGCCACTCGTCCAGGTGGCCACTCGTCTGGGTGGACCTTATGAATGCTGGGTGAGCAGTCACGTTGGACTATATTGGCATGTCGGACTATTGGGATGTCGGACTATTGGCTGTCGGACTATTGGGGTGTCGGACTATTGGCTGTCGGACTATTGGCTGTCGGACTATTGGGGTGTCAGACTATTGGCTGTCGGACTATTGGGGTGTCAGAATATTGGCTGTCGGACTATTGGGGTGTCAGACTATTGGCTGTCGGACTATTGGCTGTCGGACTATTGGGGTGTCGGACTATTGGCTGTCGGACTATTGGGGTGTCGGACTATTGGCTGTCGGACTATTGGGGTGTCAGACTATTGGCTGTCGGACTATTGGGGTGTCGGACTATTGGCTGTCGGACTATTGGGGTGTCAGACTATTGGCTGTCGGACTATAGGGGTGTCGGACTATTGGCTGTCGGACTCTTATTACGACGGACAAATGCCTGCCTGCGCCCCCTGAGATCCTCAGAGGAGGCCCTCCTACAGGTTTGCACGACACGCCTAGTCACCAAGGGTGACCACGCCTAGTCACCAAGGGTGACCACGTCCACGCCTAGTCACCAAGGGTGACCACGCATAGTCACCAAGGGTGACCACGCCTAGTCACCAAGGGTGACCACGCCTTGTCACCAAGGGTGACCGGGCTTTTGCCGCAAGAGCACCCAAATCCTGGAACACCCTACCCCTGGCAATTAGAAAGGCAAATTCTTTGGCATCTTTTAAACCGCTTTTGAAAACACGTCTATTCAGGAAATTTGTATCTGTTTTATTTGATACCTGCACTGAGACCATTAAAGTTATAATTAATGTTTTGAATTTTCTTAGTATACTAATTTAGAATTTAGTATCCTATTTTAATTTAGGACTTTGAAAGTTGTATTCACAGTTTACAGACGGGGTACAGTTCAAACGGAAGTACAGGTTAATACTAAAACTGCTACGAGGATAAAACCAGGAAAAAAGACTAGTTTACATCATGAGGGTCCTCCATTTTCAATTCATCAGAACATTTAAAGACGTATACAAATATAATAATAATATTGATTGATCCCATAATAAGAAGAATAAGAAGAATAAGAATAAGAAGAATCAGACGGATCACACACAGAGCATGCAGTTCGAGAGAGCCTTTATTAGGGTTGAGGGAAACATGTGGCTTCAGGATCCCAATGCAGTTACAATGACATGGAGAGAGCAAAGCCTGACCACCACCCACCCCCCAAATCTCTCTTTACAGTACAGACCCCCCCTCCCTCCCTCCATCCCTCCCTCGTTGAGGTCAACTCCTCCCTCTCCACGTCAGAACCTGGCTCCACCACAAACACCCGTGTGCACGCACACACACGCACGTGCACTCACACACAAACACACAGACACACACACACTCACACCACCGGTATAACCTCCCAATCAGTCACATAATTTAGGCTGAGTGAAAGTTGGGAAAGGTTAGGATGGTGATATTTAAGAACACCCAAGTGTGTGAGGGTAAGAAAGGTATAGGGTATAGGGGAAGGGAAATGGAAGATGGAAAGGTGGGGGAGGGGAGGGGGGGGGGGCTGACAAACAGAGATGGGTTAAAAAAAAAGGGGGGGGGGGTCGGGTGATGGAGAGGAAAAAGGTGGGTTTGTCGTCAGACCCGAATTAAATAATTGGTCCCTCGATGGTTTCCCAGCTATGGGGGGGACGACAGCACGCTTGGCTTGGCTCATTATTTCTTTCACATTTTAAATCGGCACAGTTTGATCTCATGCGTCACCGATATAAGGACAACTAACCCTCCTACATCCTCCTCTCCATCTCCGACTTCAATAACCACCCGGTGGTGGTACTTCGGGGGTTCGAGGAAGGAGCACGTCATCGTCATCATCATCATCACACCCTCTCCCTCCTCCTTTCCTTCTTCGCTCGGCTTCCCCCTCCTCCTCCTCCTCCTCCTCCTCCACCCCCGGATCCCCCTCCTCCATCTCTATGCCCGCCGCCGCCGCTACCGCCGCCTCCAACTCCTCCTCCTCCCGCCTCCATCGTCTCTCCTCCGCCTGCGCCTCTCTTCCTCGCCCTCAGTGGATTTCACTTGGCGGCCATGGTGTAGCAGCCGTGCTGGTGCCACTGCATGTCGCGGATGCGCCTCATGGACTGCATCTGGGGGCAGCGGGCGCCCCACTCGTTGAAGTGCCTGAACTCGCCCTTCTCCAGCAGGTACTGGGAGCCACGGTATCCGGGGTACTGGTAACCCACCCAGCTGGTGAAACAGAGGGAGAGAGAGGGTTAGGGCCGATTCATATTCCTATTTTACCGCTGTTTCGGCGCTGTAGTGCCGAAATGATTTCGGCTCGTCAGAAATTTTCAGTAGCACCGAAGAGCCGACTTTAGGACGGTACCCGCCCCCCCCGAACCTCAAATGACGTCAAATTGTAGGCTCTACAGCGCCGAACCGACTTTTATTTCAGCAAAATAGGAGTCTGAATCGGCCCTTAGGGTTAGGGTACTAGTAGCCTGGAACGTGCGTGTGTGCGTCAATTTAACAAATCAGAAATCAGCAGAGAGTGATCGACGTTTGCGCTACTCTATGCCGTATTGAAGTGGGACGCGGTCCCAGACGTCTGGGTTTCCGAGGCTAGGGTACTGGTAACCCACCCAGCTGGTGAAACACAGAGGGAGAGAGAGGGCAGAACGGGTATCATTATGAAATGAGATTCATATATAGCGCCGGAAGGTTAGAAATAAATCAGTGTTGTTTTTGGCAGCAACATTTGATTTTATATAGTCATAGTCTCTTGGATAGTTTTAGTTTAGTTTCAGTCACATTTTAGTGCACCTGGAATGTTTTGGTGTTAGTCTAAGTTTTAGTCGACTAAATGTCATAAGATTATCGACTATAAATCTACTGACTAAAATGTATTTTGGCGGGCCTTGGTGCCGTCGTAATGGCTGGTTTTTCAGCATGCAACCAAGTAGTCTTTTAGTTTTTATCTGTTGACGAAATTGTCAATATATATTTAGTCATAGTTTCAGTCATCATAGCTCAGTGTTCATTTAGTTTCCATTTAGTTTTTTCGTCAGTGAAAAAAGGTAGTCGACGAACATGTTTCGTCTTAGTTGTGGTCGACAAAAAGCGACAGTGAAGTAAATAGGACGGCCACACAGCAGAGACCAAGACGAGATGGAGAAGTGGTCGGTGGCACCGGTGATGTTTTCATTTAGGAAAAATGAGAAACAACAGGAGATAAACAAACAAAAAAAGATTGACTCCCCTTTCAAAATGAAACGCTATATAATATACCTCCTGCCTTCCAGCAAGCCGCAGGTAGTGTTGTTTATATTTTATTATAGAACAACTAATCACGCCGGCAGTGAAACTGTGGGGATGTCACACGCCTCGGCGTGTCGACGCGGATATAGACCGCTGAGCTAGCTCTGACGTCTGAGGCGGCCTGCGATCTCCTTCATGGTATAGTGTGACTATAGCAGTCAATAAAGAAGGTCTATTTTTACCCTCCCTCCTCCCAGACAAACAGATAAAGTGACTGCTCAGATAACCTGTGCGGTGAGTGACTACACATCGGTTTCCCTGATTATTATGTTGTGTAAAAGTGTAAAGTCTGACGTCATCTGTGAGACCGAGAGTCGGGGGCATTTCTTTGTTTCTTGTTTTCTACTTTATGAGCACCATGCTGGGAAAATACTGAAATGTCTAGTAGATTAAAAAATATATATATATTTTTCGTCCCCAACTTCAGTCATTGCCAATTCCTCTACGTGTTGGTCTTTGAGAGAGCATAAGCAGAGACATTTGCATGTCTCCTCCAATTCACACAAATTGTTTTGTCACCCTGTTGTTTTTTGTATGGCTGTTGCTCTTTTTGAAGTCACTCTGGAGGACAAGAGCATCTGCTGGGTGCCTAAAAACTGGCCATTTCCAGTTGTGCTTTGACGCATCTGTGTGTGTGTGTGTGTGCGTGTGTCAAGCATGGCTGAGGGAAGTAGGGGTGCTGGGGGGGGGGGGGGGGGGGTAGGAGCTGGAGCACCCCCTCCCCCCAGGCACAGCCCACCCCTCGGACAGGAGGGGAAAAATTATAATAATTTTAATCTGAACAGATTTCTGTTACTTTATCCTGGTTAATTGCCTGTGTCAGTTTGCTCATGCGTGTGGAGAGACCCCCTGCTGAACATTCAGCAACTCCTACTGTAAATATCTCCCCATGGCCATGTGTGTGTGTGTGTGTGTGTGTGTGTGTCCTTTGTTTTGCGGCGCTCGGATGACTCACGTTCCGCAGCTGACCATGATGCTGGCAACACGGTCGGTGAAACCGTAGGAGAACAGGCTGGGAACGTCATCGTCCATGATCTCCATCTTACGGCCCTTGAACTCTCCGACCTCGTACAGGCAGATCTTGTGCTTCTCGGGGTCCTGGAGCAGAGGGGAAAGGGGGAGACGGGGGTTTTTCCTGTTTAAAGTGTGATTTATACTGATCTTGTTGTTAAGGAAACTCTGTTGTTAAGGACCCTTACGGCCCATTTGGTTTCCTTTTACTCTCTCAAGAGTTCAATTATTGTTAAACTTCTGCATTACTTAATTAAGTCTACACAGTCTGTGTAGACTTAATTAAGTAAGAATTAAGTAAGAAGTCTACACGATTAGAGAATGTAGAAGAATTGTTATTTTGATCGTACCAACATCAATACATCATGGAATTGTGTTTGTTAAATGTCACCAAATGGTGGTCCGTGGCTCAAATGGCAGATACATAATGTATACCTTGGTATGAAAAAGGTTGAAAGCCACTGTGATAAGACTTTTCGGGCCGAGGCACATACAAAATACTTGAAATAGATAATAGCCCTTAATACCAAGACGTTTACAGAACGACAATAAATAATACACATAACCAACAGATCAACTACACTGAAACAGACAAACTAATTTAGCATTTGGCCCTTGTGTCTCGCTCATGCGCGCTGCCGTTCACGTCCATGTTTACGGCTCAGAAAGAAAGCCTCGTATCTCCTACTCTAGGGAACTCTCCATGGTTTACCACCAGATGGAACAATGTTCTGTCTTCATTTCTGACTTCAGCTTGCCTCTCGTTTGGAATATTAACGTTGCCAGAGAGACTTTAATAGCGTGACCAGCGTGAGGTAAGAATGTTAGATTATGCCACCCGGTTCTTTGGGGTTTTTTTTACCATGCGGACGGGCCTGAAGGACAGCAGGTAGTCGTTCTTCTGACAGTTGCTCCAGGAGTCCCAACGAGGGTACTCTCCCTTCTCCAGGATGAACATCTCGCCGCAGAAGTTCATCTGCTCGTAACCCACGAAGCTGCATGGAGGGAGGGGAAAAGGGGACAGCGGTGCTATCAGAGGTGGAACAGAGAACTCACATTTTGTGACTTATAAGTAAAAGTGTCAATACTGCAATGTAGAACTACTAAAATGGTAAATGTATAATATAGCGCCTTTATCCAAGGAGCTTTACATAGTGCATTACATTCACACATGCATTCATACACCCGATTGCGGCGGAAGCCATGCAAGGCACCAACCAGCACATCGGTTCAGCAATTTGGGGTTCAGTGTCTTGCCCAAGGACACTTCAACATGTAGACAGGAGGAGGAGGAGCCGGGATTTGAACCGCCGACCCAGGAATCATTGGACGACCTGCTCTACCTCCTGAGCCACAGTCGCCCCTACAAGTACAAGTAAAAGTATACGGTATTCAAAAATGTACAAATTAGTAT